>NW_022197486.1:11167938-11325369 GCF_009176525.2 Contarinia nasturtii
GCATCTTCGTTTTACTTGACCAATCACAGAGAAGCAAAACGAAGATGCTGTTATGGCGGACCAAAATGTTACAATTCCAAATAAGTTTCCTTTTCTATTTTAACGGTGGCTGTCGCATTGGTATTACTTTTTACATTAGATTCTTGTTCAATCTATGAAGAAAAAATTGAAATTATTGTTATTTTTAAACAAATAAATTTAAAATATAGAGAATTTTTATGATAAACGTAAGAAGAATATTTTATGATATGTTTCTTTTTTTTACTCGACCGTTCAAAAATTATGCATGTTGAATGAAGAGCTTATATATTGTCAAGCCAAAAAATGTATCATTGTGGAATGACATAGAGTGACATTTACATCAGCGCCGTATATCGGATTAATTTCGCTTAGCAAAGGGGGAAACGTCGTACTCGCTCCTTTAAAAAACTGTAATTTATACATTGTTTACACATTTTTTGGAAAATTTATTGTCTATTCTGTTTAAAAAACATTTCTTTTACAGTGCGTTTTTTTATCTATAATGTGGAAAAATTTAAATGAAACACACGATGTTGAGATAAATTTTTTCATTGATGTTTTATTTAGTCTCTAAGCTACTTCGCGCATAATCAATATTGTATCCAGTCACCGTCTTTCTCGATCACACGGGCACATCTTTTGGGCCTACTTTTGCTCAAATTTTCAGCATATTTGCGTTGTGAACCTTTCTGGCGTTGAATGAATGAACTGAGCTCCTTCAAATTGCGGTGTGTTTTACAACGAAGCCTTGTCTTAATAATAGCCCAAACATGATCGATCGGATTGCAATCGGGTGACTGTGGCGGCCAGTCCATTTGTTTTATTCCATTTTCCTCTTTCCAAGCGGTGCAGAGACGACTTTTGTGTTTTGGATCATTATCTTCTAGTAGAAGCCAATTCGAATTGCCGTTGCCATAGAACTTCTTGGCGGTGGGTAACAGTGTCGATGAGTAAAGTTGGTTCATCCCCACGGCGTTTGGAATGCCCGTGAATATGGTCAACTTTCCAAAACCAGCTTCACAGAAGCAACCATAAACATGCACCTTTTTCGGATGCTTTACCGTGCGAACGACCACTCTCTTTTCGGCTCTAGACTAGGCATGGGTAGTGCTATTCACCAGCCAAATGAATGACTCGTCAGTGTATATAACTTCGCTCCAACACCTTGGCTCAACGACATACCTGGATTTTCGTCGAACAACTTAACTATCTGCTTATCTTGCTTTGGCGAGGAGGCTCGGTATGGCTCAACATTGGGCTGATCGTTCACATAATTTTCCCGCTTATACTGCTGGATCCAGTGCTGGACAAACCCTGGTGACTTATGAAGGTATTTTGTGACCTTCGCCTGCGGCCACTTTGGCCCCTTTGGGTATAAATGCAGAAATACTGCTTCAAATCGTGAATGAAAATGTTCGGAATTCATGTTTCGGTTGCACAACAAACACTGTACTGATCTGACAGTTGTCGAAATCTAAACGCGAAATAGCTTAGGGTCTCATCAGGCAACACAAAAAGTATTTTTTGAATATTCAAAAATTTCGGTGAACATTATAAATAAAAAAACGCACTGTACGTTCGACTCTTCCACCTGCCACCATTATCAATAAAGAAGCAAGATAAACATTTATTATTTTATATTCGTTAACAGCTTAATTTTCAATGGCTTAAAATTCAATGAACAGAGTAGTTTCGTTTCAATGTTGATGGTTATTCTTTTATTTATTTTATTTTATTTTTTTTTTTTTTCAAATTACAAAAAAATTAAGACTGAATCTAAAGATTTTTTTAAGATCATCTCCGCTGGCCATTCAGTGCATTCATATAGACAGTCAGTGTATGCAAGTCATAACAAACTAGGCTAATGCATTGCCGTTTCGTCATATCATTGGATCTAAAACAATTTAAATGTTTTTTTTTTTTGTTATCGTTATATTAATCGATATTAATCGCTTAGTAGTTAAATTGGCTTACGATTGATTATAAAGAGATTTCAAGCTTTTTATCAGAGTTTTTATAGTGGGATAATCCCTGAAAGCAGTGCATAAAGGTCATTAAAAATGAATTGCTTGTGTAAAAACTATTAACTTACCTTTTAAAATTATTATAACCATTTGCGTAGCAGGCCTTCTCAAGTTTTTCACCAAGTCCATTGATTTGATTGCAAATTACATTTAGATCACTAATAAAAAGTGAATCTTAGAATTGGTAAATATGAAAATATATAGGTATAATCTTACTCATATTCACCAGGCAATAACCATCTCGGAAGTTGTATACTTGGGTCGTTCATAGCTCTAAATCTTAGTTTCAGATATTGTGAATCAGGTTTAGCAGAGCATCTAATACGCATGAAATACCGTTCGTTAGAAAAATGAAATGTTTAAATTGCTGTAGAAATAATTACGCTGCCATAAAATCAGGAAAGGCAAATCGAATAGTCTCGAGATGCGTAGGATACACGTACACCTGTGGCAATGTGATTTTTTGATAAAATGGAGTCGCAGGGCATACTGGAGCTGGAGCGAATACCTCTATAAATGAAGTTATTTCAATTTATTTCATTTTCAATTTTGTCTTTTCAATTTTGTCTTTTCAATTAAATGATTCGGACGTATTTAAGTTACCTGAATAGTCTGTTGACACTGAACTTGAGCTTCGACTGCCATATCTTGAACTTGAACCACCATTTTTATCTTTACTTGTACATGTACCGCCCAACACCATTATTGGCGCCTATTATCATGTGAAAAAAAGGATAAAAACAAATTTCTCTTTATTTTTCATTTTTACTCACCAGAATCATGACTAACAAACGCGATATGGTGAAAAGCTTCATTTTTCTAGAGAAAAAGACCTTTTTACTCAATTAGTTTTTACAAACAATGCAAAAAACAATGACTTTCACGTAATTTATACTAAAAATGGTCGTAATTATCTACTCAATATTATTCATTTTCCAGATACATTGTATTTGAAATGAAGTCAATTATTTCCATAAAAACAGAAAAAACAGACGTTTTAAACGAAATATTTTTCTCTTAGTTACATTATATTTATTTTTCAGAACAACATTTAATTTTATTCGGTGAAAACACTCAAACAGTTTTTTTTGCCTTGTTTTTGAACGAGTTAAACATTTTTCATACGTACTTCATTACGTTCGTTTAAGCACTGTGTACGTCAAATGTTCCAGCGTCATTATAAAGACAATTTTCAAATTATTCAAACAAATTTATTCAGAAGTATACCGTTTCCAAATCAACAGAAAAAATGACGATGATATGTACTCTAATCCACCATCATTGGATGAGGATTTCAATGAATATCAAATGAAGAAATGGCAAAAATTGATCGATTATACTGTGTTAAAATTGGTAATAAAGAGAAAATGCTCCTTTTGCGATTAAAATGGATTCATTCATTTTTCTTACTGATTAGTAACACAATTGATTGCTCGAGAATAAAAGCGAGACTTCTATTCACAACTTATTGAAATGTAACACCGCCATAAAAAATATGCTGACAGTCAGCACTTTTTGTATGGCGGTGTTACATTTCAATACGTTGTAAATAGAAGTCTCGCTTTCATTCTGGGACATTCAATTAAATGTTTCTCAATTTAAATAATCTAAATATCAAGGATAAAAGTGAACACATTTTATTTTTTAACATGTGTCGTCAGTGCGTGTGAGTGCTTTAAACTCTCTCAATCATAATGATCTGAATAATTGATGGTTGCTTTAACATTAGCAGCACCAATGGTCTTTGATTTTGGACGTTTGTAAAGCGCTTTCATGTATAAGATAAGTGTGTGCAAATCTCTGCAAACTAGATTGATGCTTTGCTGTCTCAGCACATCTCTATTTCTGTAAAATTCGTATTCGATATGAAAAAAGAAAAAAATGATATCTATTTGTAATGAAGAACTTACGAGTTTGTATATAATTTTTTCAAAGCTCCAACGAAAATCTGAAGGCTCACTTTATCTCTACAAAACCAAAACAAAATGTATTTCAGTATGTAATTTTGTGTTATATTTATATCATTGACATACACATTGTAATTTTTATAGCCAGCCCGACTATTAGCGGCCGATTCAAAAGATTTACTTATCTTATTTATCTCGTCAACAATATTACTTAAATCGCTGCAAATGAATTAAAGAACTAATGCATCTATTTGAATTCATAATCGATAAGTTTTCTTACGGATATGTACCCGGGAGCTGGTTCCACGGTAGCTTTACACTTTTGTCATATTCACGAGTGGCTCTCTTTTTTAAAAAATCGATATCTGGCTTAGCAGCACAACTAATGAAGAGAATTAATTGAGAATACATATCAAGTTAGAAACAAAAAAAGCAATATCACTTACTCCATCATAAAGTTGACAAAATAAAGACCGTTTCCTTCGGCCTCTTCAATATCTTCCCGTTCGGCGGTCACATTTGGTAATTGGATGAACTGATAAAATGGTGGATCAGGTGAAATTGGATTGAAAAACTTTTCAACTAAAAGTAGAAAAATGTGAATAAAAATGAATAACACAGGTAATTTGAAATTCTTACGTCCGCACAATAAACCACATAATGGTCCACTTCTTGGTCCTGCCATGACAATATTCGTAGTCTATGTTGACAATTAAAAAAAAAGATCAACGTTAACAAACAAAGGATCTCTGTGTAAAAAAGATCAAAATCTTACCAATTGTATGGTAAACACACAAAATATTATTAACTTCATTTTTTTCTTGAAAAAAACCAATTCAATTATATAGCAATTAAAAGCAGTGGTTTTTTGTTATTATTTCTTACAACTTTCACCAACGAATAAACATTTTCGAAAAATAATCGATATTTATACGCATCAGCTGCCATATTATCTACAAAATGTGAAGAAAATATACTGACATTTCTTTAGAATGATCAAATTTTGTTTTGACGTTAATCCATATTAAAATTCGTTGCTGTATCAAATTTTCATAAATGTTTGCACAGCTTGAAACGTCTTATCGCAAAATAACAACAAAAAATAACCTATTTTTCTAATTGGATGCAAATTTTCTTAAGTATTTTTTTTTAAATTAAATTCACCAATGACATTTGATTTGAAATTATTATATTCGTAATCAGACAGTATGATTCATAGTCAACGGTAGGGTGCCGAGAATGAATTATGAAGTAATTGTTTGTTGATGATTCAAAAGACATTCGAATCATTAAAAACATTTCAATTTAATAAAATATAAGATTTTTTTTAATTTTATTTCCATAATATTTTAACAAAATTTCTTTGCAGTAAGCATGCATTTATTGAAATGAATGTATTTTTGGGTGGAACGTGAATGAAATGTGAAATGTTGGAAATGTTTGGATATTATTTTTGCTGTCGGAGAACGTGAAAATGTTTTTCTATTGTGACATTCATCTCACCTTTGAAATGAAAACGAAAAATGGAATGTATCGTCAGATAACGAAAATCATTCGATTGAATGTACATTGAGAAAGTGTGTGTGTGAGAGAGAGAGAGAGGGAGAGAGAGAAAATGTGTATCTGGCATTGTCTCAATGCTTACATGCCACGACGTTTGAATCATTTATCACTTGTGTTGTTATCGTAGCATACAATTCGTTTGCAATTCGACAAAAGAAGCTGTTAATGCGTTTTTTTTTTTTCAATGATTGTTGCATCTGCTTCGACGTATGTGTATATTCCATTGACTGAACCATTTGAACAACAACTTCATTCGTTCGGTTTTTTTCCACATCCATGCGATAATGTCTATATTGAAATAGTCGATGAAACGTGCCTATAACACAAAAGTATTACTGCTCTAAGGTGCATAATGGAGTTGAGAAACATGGCGTAGTAAATGAATTGAAACGTATCAAAAGATAATTTAACTACTCGCAATCGAATGCAATTATATAGTTTTTTTTTCTTTAAACAATCGAATGTTATTTCAAAGTCCTTTTTTTCTCCGCTCTTTCAGTGAAAGGAAAAATATAAAAAAATGTAGCGTCAAGAACGGTGAAACCGCAGAAGATTCAGTTGCAGCTGAATTTCCTATTAGTATAAGAATAACTATAGGTAGACAGAGCTAAAAACGACCGTCTAAATCGATCAACGTCAAATTGAAACTGACACTTGCACATGCGGCGGCTATCACGCTGTGCCAACTCAATTGAAATTGCGCGATCAATTCACCTTCTCTCAATCTCACTGCCGATTGAAATACGAAAGAAAAAAAGTGCAATGAACGCCCTGGATCGATTGAGTCGGAAGAGTGAAGGAAAGAAAATAAAAACACAAAATCCAATGAAATGTAGAAGAAAAAATAATTCAAAAACAAACGCATTTCTATCAATACGATTGTGAGCGCATTCATGTCAAACGCAAAGCTAAACAACAGTGAGAAAAAAATGCATTTTCTGCGTGTCGCTCAGAAATGCGAACCATCGTCACGAATTCACATTGAGCGTGCCGTAATTAATTTGACACATTTTATAAATGAATATGAAAGAAAATATGAATTCAAATGTGCGCGATACAGCAATGCATCGAAAATTCATTTAAATAATAATAATACGGTTCGATCCGTTTTCATTCTTTTATTCATTTTTCGATTTATTTTTTTTTTTTAACGCAATTGAATATATCTGACTAATATTCCATTTGGTTCACATAAATTCATTTTGCGCGCAAATCGAAATGTATTCGCTCATTTATTATGAATCGTTTTAATTGAGCTTCAATTTCAAAACATTTAAAAAACGGTGTGTACGTCTGAGAGCTCGAAAACTATGTGTTTTTTAATATGGCGACCACATCCCGTATATCCAAGTTCCACGTCGATTGAGCGCATCGATGAAGTAAGATTTCTGTTGTTTTCATTCGCCATTCATATATAAATTAAAGCAGGAAAATATAAATTCCACTATTGACATGTTTGAATTGGTGGCGAAGCTGGTGCAATAAAATGCATAAAAGGAAAAATTAAATGAAAAAAAAAGAATAAAATTGACCGTAAATAGTGTTTTTTGAACGTACTCAATAAGAATGGATTGTGGAAAAAGACGAAGCTGTGCGCATAAGACAAACAGAATGGCAAATTGTGGTCCCGTCCATTCATATACTATAACACGTATATATAGTTTTTTTTTCTTCATATTTATAATGGCACAAGCGAATACACACACGAGACGGGCACATCAGACATATGCATGCATAATTGTTGCTGTTTGGCTGTTGTTAGTTTGAGCTCTTCGACTATTTGCTGTTTCACCTCCCCTGTGGCGGTAATTATATATTGATAATTAAACGAGCTCAGCATGTGTGAGTGTGTGTATGCTTCTCGATATAAGCGATTATTAATGTCGAAAATACATAGATTGGATACGTGCATAGACACGCAGTGCGAGCATGGTAAAATGCGCCACAATATTGAGTCGTTGCCCATTATAGAATTCGAAAATTCGAATCGTTCGACTGAACATTAACATCAAATCACAGCGTCTAAATTAAGAGCCAACTGTGTGCGTGTCCTTTTCAAAACTAAAGACATTCGCTTTTCAGTGTTTAGTTGCTTCAGTCGATTATGATCAAAATTCCAGTCATTCAATCGAAATTAAAAGTCAAATAGAGGTTTGAGCGCACATGAATTATATTTGTGGAAATCAAAAGAGAACGAAAATGGGAAATGGCACTGAATTTAACTGTATTTGCTCTCTTTCGAATAAATATAGTGTCAATAAATTAAATAAATACAATTTCTGTTATTCATTACGTGAAAACCGACATATCTTGAACCACACATGTTGACGTCCATCGCGTCTGCATTTTTCCAATGATGTTTGACATACAAAAAATTTGTTGACAAACATACACGCACGCACACGTTTATATATATTTTACTTTTCAAATGAATAAACATTTACAAATCGATCGACTTAACGGAGTATATGAATTTTAATTGAAATACATTCAGAGCTCAGCACAAGCTGTCAACTTGTCAAACATCAAACATCACAATGTCGGCTGCCAAACATATGCGACGACTGCATATTAAAGACAGAGAAAATACGATAGACATTTTGTTGATCATTCGAAAAATTCTTGCCAACCAATCAAAATGCGGCACAACAAAACGGTAGCAAATCTGCTGGTGAATAAATAGAGAAGAAAAAAGGGTACATCATCACAAAAACATTCGTGTGAATATTCATTTGTAAGCACTAGCACACAGTTTCGTCGACACGCATTTCAAGATGTCTCGTGAAATATTTCGTTGAGGTTTTGTCTCTCATTTATCTTTCGAGTTTGCAACTGTGTGAGCCTCTATTTTCGATGCTTTTTATCTGTTAAATGAGAGACGCTATAATATCTGGACGATATAATATTAGGAGTTTGGATAAGAAAAATGGGAACAATTTCGTTGGGAGACAGAAATGAGAGCTAGTGTAAAAATAAATCGATGTTGTATTTTGCTCTCTCTCTCTCTCTCTCTCTCTCTCTCTCTCTCTTTCTTCATTTCTTTCTCTGTGTTCTTACAAATGTGTTGACATTCGCCACAATTCCCTTTGTTTAATAACAAATGACAGTGCTTCGTAAGCGAGAAACTAGTTCAAACGATAGAATGAAAAGAGAACTGAAAATGTACAACTACAAAGGTGACATGATGAAAGAGGCCAGCATTTTGTGGTGGCAGTTTTTTGCGGAACAAAAAAAAAGAAGAAAATTAATGTTGTCAACGAAAGAAAAAATAAAACATAGAAAATAGAAAACACATTGGAAATGGTTTTTTTTTTCACTTTCGGATCCTCTCGGCCAAAAAGAAATATTTGATCGAAATTTTGTTGTGACAACTCTTTAATGTGTTTTCATTTGTTTGCGTCCAAAATTCCTCGGGCCAAACTGTTTAGATCGTTTTATGCATTCCATTGAGTTTTGTGCGAAAGATACGAGCGAGTGTAGCGTGTATTTTTATGTATGCTCTCAATTCCTTGTTTGCATCTGCGATATAGTACATTAATCACGGGCAATTTTACGGGAGTGTTTCCGATTTGTTTAAAAAAAGTTTTTTTTTTTTTTTTGAAAAATATCTCGAAGCCGTAGCAACTTTGCGCAAATGCACTCAATCACACACACTTTTGATGCCAGTCGGCCGGTCTCAATCACCGTATAATTCTTTTTTTCTTTTCATCGCACACACATCGCCAAGTGATTTTTTTAAAATGGAAAATTAGTGTTGACAATTTTCGTGAAGCCTTGTTTTAAACCGAATGAAAAATTTACATCTATAGATTAGCACGCAATATACTAAAGTATGCACATTACACACATACGTACACACATAATCGGTGACACGAAATGTTAGTCGAGTTTTTCCTGCTATTAATTTCATTAAGCCATGTGTGTTTGTTTGTGTGTGGCTGTTCGTCGAATGTGAAAACAGATTAATTCTGTCAAAAAAAAATGCGACAGAAAACAAAATATAAATCCAACTAGAACGTATCTCAACTAAAACACTGCTGTCGTTCTGTATATCCCATTTCAATCCACATAATCGTCAAGCTGATGAGAAGAAAAAAATTGGCTTGTCACTCGTTTTGCCAAAATAACGTGATTTTCATTAATATATATAGCGCAATGCTGCCGAAATTCATTGCAAATATTCAAAATGGACGATTGTTGATTTTTTGTTTGTCGATCGGTCGACCATACATCGTTGTTATCGTTTTTCATTTTCAACGGATTTCGTGACAATCACAACGATTTTAAATTTTCGGCACTAAAATGTGTATTGAATCACTGGCCATATCAAAACAATGCATGCTACTTTCGCTATTTTTTCTCTCGATTACGGTTGCTGCTGACGATATACGAACAAGTAGCTACTGTTTTCATTCGTTGTTTGGCATTTTTGTTGGCTCAATGCATTTCAACAAATCGCATAATTCAATGTTATTTTAGTATGATTTCATATTTCCTGACTAAAATCCATATTCCGGCATTGCGGGATATGAAATGTGTGCATGATTTCTGGATGATCATATAATATTGTCAAAACACAACACTGAAATTGTGATGACGATTCTGTTGCATTTTAAACATGCCATTCAAATGAATTCATTTCAAATAAAAGATAATGTTGAAGCTAATTTTAATACATCACTCCTATAAATTACCATAAATTATCACTTAGATTGAATGAAAGCCATGACAAAAACGACGAAAATGCATCGGAAATGGGTCGAAAAACGAGAAAAAAATGTAATCTACTGTTTCACAGCTAATAACTAATTAACGATAAATTATTGAAATGGTTTTTTCTTGTTTCTATTTACATGTCGTTTTTGGTTGAATTAAGTAAATGTGTTGACGATATCTATGTCAACTATACTTAAGACTAACGACAGATAGCAGATGATCCAGTTTCCGTTTTATAAAAATAATTTTACCCAATGACAACTACTATCGTTTTGAATTTAAAAGAACCCACGATCGCCCTGCCGCATAAAATCAACTAAACCAGTGTAATTGATTCTCTTGCCTTGTTCAACAAAAATGAATTCAGTGCATTTTGCACAAACGGGTGAATAAATAGAAGAGCGAGTGAGAAGAAAACCATTGTAATTTTTGTTTGTTTCATCTATAAATTTTGATGTCATCGTGTGAGAAAATGTTGTTTGCACACGTTCAAAAAATCGCAAAACGAAAAAAAGCAACCGAATCCGAAAGCGAGTGTAAATGATTTTGCGACGTTGTTCAATAAACAAAGTCGACGAGTGAGTTTTGCTGCAAACGCACATACTGGGCACCGTGCAATGCATATTTAACGAAAATGTGCACATAAATTTCCCAAGCATTTCGCTCGAAAAGAGAACAAATGAAAGAACGAGTGCCAAATAGCACTATACCCATGGAAGTGAACCGACAAAAAAAAAAACAAATTGAAATCCAACAGATAGTTTCATAGAGGTTTGAGGTCGACTCTTTTTTTTATTTCAACTTTTTGCTGCGCTTGCACATGAACTTCGGTTCATTGTTTTCGTTCCTCTTGTTCAATTTTAAATAATTTTTGCCAATGTTAAAAATCAATGAAATTATTGAAGAAGAAATACAAGTGAAACGACTATTTTCTTTGGGATGTAGGTTGAATTCATGAACAAAAAAAAAATAAATGAAGGCAAAGAACAGGAGAAAACATTGGAAAAAGATGGAAGCGAGAGAGAAAGAGACATTCAAATGCCAAACTCTATCATTTAACTTTAGAACATCCGAAACATTTTTCGGAATAAAACATTAAAGAAAAAGAGAGAAACAACAAATCAGCCTGACGAGCCGCAATGTACTGAATCGACTGACAGATCGCAATGGGGACGTAAAATATTATTTTATTGATAGTAACAACAATGAACCAAATAAGGAAAAATAACCAGCAGAAAAAAACACACATCAAATCGCATCTGTTTATTCACAACACGTGCACTATTTGTTTAGGATGCTTCAGTTACTCGATTTACTCTCTTTCTCTTTCGCCGCTTGACAATATATCGATATGTGTTTTAGCGTGTGTGTGTGTGCTTTCTATTCAATTCGGTGGTTGGTTTGTGCGTGTTCTTTTGGTACATCCATATGCTTATCCACATTGCACGAGTGAATTCGTATAGGACCAAAACAGCAGTAGCATCCAAAATTGAGATTCACAAGCCTCAAAAAGAATATCTCTGCATATAAGACATTAATATACGTTTACATAAAATATCGTTTCTTTCGGTGTATGTGTACATTCTTTTTCTCTCTTTTTTTGTCGTATTTTCCTCAATTTCTCTTACCTTTTCATTTTCATTCATTTCATTTTCTCTCGGCCCGCAACTATGAGAATGTGTTTTTAGCTGAAAATTGTTCGAGCGAAAAAGACCACACCGAAATGGAGGAGCACACTATGAAATGAAAGTGCAATAAAACCATCTTCCGAGAAAAAAAAAACTAAATAGGGAACCCCTTTCGAATACGTGTTTCGCATTAAATTTCTAATTTAATTTTTCAAGCGAGCCGGATTTTTCACATGCTCTTGCTCGATCCGTCCTCTTTTTCTATCTCTTACCATGTATTTCTCCTTGTTATTTTATTTTTACTTGTCAGTGCCTGCATGAGATCGTATATGTGCTTGCCTATTTTAATGAAAACTCTCAAACCGATTTGTGTTTTCCATTTGATGCACTATTCCGACAACAACAACAACAAAAACAACGAGCGCACACAAATAATCGAATATGAAAACCGAACGAGGAAAAAAAATGTCAGTTTGTTTATATATGTTTTGTTTCTGTTAATCAAAAGACTTACTTTACTTGTGCTTGATTTACTTATTTGTGCCAGTGTGTTTGCGCAAACACACATTCGCCAATTTCAATTCATTTTTTTTTTCTCGTCCGCATCGATTCGTATTGATGATTTTGAAAACCGTTTTTTTACCCTTAGAAAAAAAAATATGCGGCGATTTTTGAACATCACGTCATTCTCGACCAACACAAGACGTGCGATAGCAACATAAAAACACACAAACAACATATACAAACACGAGAGCATCGCCAACAATCTTCACAAACAAACAACAGCACACAATATTCAGCTAGTCCCAATATATGTACGAAACAACAACAACAACAACCTCTTGCAGCCCTTCATTGATATATTGATTACGTTCGCCATTTCAAAAATTGAAGTACATTGCAAAAAAAAAATGACCGTATAAACACACGGCAAAAATAACGAAAACCAAGTAACACGTCATTTTTGAAGAAAACTACCAAATCGACGGAAATGCAAACAGACCATTTACCTTTGAAAATTAATTTCGAACAGAAAATGTGTGATGCAAAAAAAACCATCGAGAAAGCAACGAGTTGCAATAGGATCGCACCATGGACATATGCAGCAAGAAAGAGCAAGAGATCGAAAAAATGACTTGAACAAGAATGGCTTGAATGTTAAGCTCAATATACACACACACGAAAATGTATAAATGTCGAACAAATGTGGTTGATGCCAATGGCAGCGCGTTCGAATACCGTACAAATGCTTAAAAGCACTTGTTTGCCGTTGTAAAATGAACAAAAATTGGGTCGGCCAGCAACAAAAATTCCTTTACACTCAACGTCGAACATTTACTTTCAAAGCCAATCGATTTCAAATGAACATTTTACATGCTGCATTGTATTTATGGTGTTCTTTTAGTTCCAACTCATTTTCGATGGTGGACTAAAATAAAACGAGACTGAAACGAAGTCACATGCAAAAAAGCGACATTTCAATTATAATCAAACGCATTATTTGCATTGTAGATTACATAATCATGGAGATAACTTGTATTCTTTCGACTTGAATGTTTTTTTTTTTTTTTTCATTTTCAATTCAATTAATTTTTTTTTTGCTCAAAATAGTCCAGCTAAACGATCGAAGCGTCCATGAATCTTCGAATAATCTGACCTCATATGATCAATTTTTCCAAGTGATTTTTTTTTTCGTTGTAATGAAAATCAGCGCAAAAAAAATGTCATAATAATAAAAATGAAATGAAGGTAAAATGAGAATGTACATCAACTGTGTTCGTTTGCCCGTTTCAAAACATAATTTTGCACTTTTGCGTTAAAATTTGTCGTTCGTTCGGTTTCCGATCTTGATATTATATATATTTGTAATGTGCGTGGCCAGCCATACTGGATACTAGAGTTTATCCGCACTGGCAAAGCTAGTCTCTATCTGCCAGCGAACACTATTTCGCGCATGCATTTATTTGTTGAAATAAATCATTTTGAAAATCCCAGCATGGATTATTGCTTAAGCGCTCACCTTGTTTATGTGCACACATTGCTCACTCTCTATACCTCTCTCTCTCCCCCCACTCTCTCTCTCTCTCTCTCTCTCTTTCGTCCGCTCTCGTCCACTCTCGTTCTATTTTTGAGGGCATTGCATGGCATGGCATTCGAGCGTGTGTCCGTGTTTGCATTTTCATAAATTGTTTAGTCTGGTCCAGCTCGGTGTCTTTTCTTCTCGCCTTGCTCTCTCCGTGTCTTGATGCAATTTCCATATTATATGCGGTAGCCGTACGTTTGGATTTATAATTTTATCGCTTAGTTCTTCTGTTAGCGACGGTTTTTATTTTATTGCTTCCTCAGGATATAAAATGGTACAACGAACCTATACAAACTCCACACATATTCATGCATAGCTTCTCAACTTCTGACGAACAAAAAAAAAGAATTACTCCAACATGAATTCTTCAAACATGAATTTTACATTTTGCATTTTCTGAACGAATATCATAAGAAAATAGAAAATTTACTGGCTGAATTTTATTCACACCGAAAAAAACGGAGGGAAAAAAGAAGACAGCGGAAGAAATGGTAAAACTTCCGATTTATCTCGTCACATTGGTGCGTCCGTTCAACTGTGAATGTAAAAAAAAATCATCGTGGTTTCCAATTATCACTTTTTGCGTGATGGAATTTTTTTTTCTGGTCCGCTTCTGTCGTTGACGCATAACGGACATGCACAATTATTCCAAAGGAAAAAGGATGCGCACAAATTGAAAACTGAAATCAAATGGGAGATTTTTCATTAAAATTGAAAAGCATGAAGTAACCGATAAACTCAACGTGAAACGGTTGAATTTCAATTTTTTTTTTCAGTTCCTCAATACCAATTGCAGCGACTTAAAATTTGCTAAAAAAACAATGACGACATGCGATGCCTGATTCGGGTCTCTTCATCTCTCCTACTCCCGCTGTCCAATTATAAATCCTCATGTTCAATGTGATGAATTTCTTTGCATATACAAAATTACTTCTACAAAATCCACGATGATCTGTTGTGTATGTGTGTGTGCCTGGTTAATCATTGTCTGTTCGATTTAAAAGAGCCATAAAATTGTTGCGCGTCGATAAAAATGGTCTAGTGAATGGGACGAGCATACAAATTTGCAAAAAAAAAGAGAATATATGAACTAACAGAGGCAAAACAAAATAAAGCCAACAAGAATGTAAAACTGAAACACGCGCACATGATGACCATTGAGTATGGCAAGTAAATGACAACATGAAAACGTGTCCTCCGAATGATTTTAGCGATTATGTTGGGAAAACCCATGCAAACAGATTGTCGATTCCGTTGATGAATACGGTAGTATTATTACTGCCATATCGATTCGAGCAGGTATTTGGATTTGATTGCTTGCCCGTTTACTTGTTCACTTGTTCGTTTGTTCGCCCACCAGCAGCAGGTGGTCAGCGGTTGTTTTTGCGTGCATTTCGGTAAATGTTCATTCAATTCAATGTCATACAATCGAAGTGTAGTCAATTGTAAAAATTTCGCAATCGGTATACACAATCTCGAAATGGTCTCGCCAAATGAATAGATGTGAATGTGTGCATGTGAATATATTTGTGCGTACGTATGTGTTATATCGTCTCGTTGCAACAAAACAATTATTTTGCCAGCGTTTGTATTTTAATTTTCATTTGTGTTTGCTTCGACTGTTTAACCAGACTTTTGTTGATTTATTCTCGGTGTTTTTTTTTCTTTACTACTGCTGCTATTACTGCTGGTGGTGGTGGTGCTGTTTGTTTGTTTGTTTCATGTGCACGCCGAATCAAGTGTGTCCGTAGCATGTTATGTTGAACGAATACCTCGCTGCTGGATTTCATTGTTTTCAGTTTTTTGCTGAAATATTTTTTTCTCTCTTTCTCGCTCTCTCTCTCTCGTGTTGTTGTTGTTGCTGTTATTGTAAGCGGGTAGAAAATATGTAAAGAGCAGAGACTATGCCACAGACGCAGTTGCCAAAGGTTTTTGGGGGCGTTTATTGTATGTATTCGCTCGACTATTTTTATATATACCGATCGAATGTGGCATTGATCTGATCATGTTGTGAATGCACTATATGTTTTATTTCCAAACAAATTCATGTTCATTTTGCAGTCGACTTCATATCTTTTGTCGCTTCACATCTTTCGATTGCTACGCGAAAAATAATTGCCAATGACAGATTATCAAATCGAACTTAACGTGGCATGCAAAACAAACCGGTCGATGGCATAAAGGAAAAAGAACACAAACACATTTAAAAAAAAAGAAAACTCATCCTACAGACATACCATTGCCTCTATTTCTGTTTTGTTTGCATTAAAATTTATACGAAAAAAAAGTCAACATCGAACCAAAATCGTTCTCGTGTTTGCATGCCACAAAAGCAACAATTTTTATTCAATGAAAAATGCAAAGCAAACGCAAATAAAATACACTCTCTCGTCCTCTTCCATACTCAGTATTTCATTCATTTTGCCTATGAAAATAACCGGTGTAACAAACAATAAACAATGGCAGCCGCAGCAGTAACAGCAAAAATCAAGCATTAATTTTGTATGCACATTGCACACATCAAATTGTCGATTTTAATTTGGCTGTTGTTATGTCGCTGTTGCTTCTCTCTCTCTCTCTCATTCTCTATTCTGTTTTGTTTCTCTATTTAAAAAAACGTGCCCGATTTCTCCCTTCTTTCTAGCTGGATACTAAATGAATTGTTGACATTCACGGCGCACACAAACCGGAAAATCGAAATACTGATTTTTTTCCTTTAAATTCCATCAACAACGAATCTATTATTTAACAGGATATAAAAACGAAATAAGAATGCCACCGGCTAAATGTCGAAATATTTAATGTATCGATATTGAATATGCAGCGGGAAAATGCAACTATTTTTCATATTGTAAAACTTTAATAACATTGTATTTTGTTTGGTTATTTGGAAATGACGCAATTCCCCAATGGATTCTCGTTTCATATTTGTGTATCGTAAATTATAATCGTATTCGATTTTTGTAACCGCTGTTCAAAAAGGCCAAACGACTGTATTCGCTAATGTTCACTATCGAAAAATATCCAAAATAGGCTTGTCGGATTTTTTTTCTCTCTGAGAAAGTGTGTTTGAACATTTGAGATTTCTTAACGCTAAAGATTAAAATTAATAAACACTCACTGAGAGAGAGAGAGAGAGAGAGAGAGAGAGAGTAACACTGAACCGATCATTTGAAAATAACGTTTCTCCCCGTGTGTCTGTATCCATAATTTGAGTTTTTGAAATGAGAGAACGGAAAAATTTCAAATTATGGCATCAGAGAAATTTCACAGAGAGACACCAAATTCGACAAGCCTATTTCAAAGTGTTCACATTTCATTCGCTGATTGTAAAAATCGATTATAAATTTCGCTATTCAAGAAGTTGCTCGTAATTTGAAGTACAGAGGCCGAAAAAATGGAAAAATTAAATGTTGTTTCTGTGATATCCCGATGATTTCGCTGCCATATTTTTGTGCTTTCATAATACCATAATGGTATAATCATGTAAATGCATTTATTAAATGATTGTTAATCGATTCATAATAATTTCATTCAAAAGGTTATACCAAAAATACCAAACTTGACGCAAATAAAGAAATGAATGGATTTATCGAAGCGTCAGCCTTTGTCTTTTAATTAGTCGGCCGTCAATTTTTCCATTAATTCAATAGAATCCCCGAATTGCATCAATGAACTTGATCAAACTAAAATTCCTCTTATTTCTTTTACTTTTTACTTGCATGATAATTAAATTGTTTGTATCGATTTTTTCGATTGTTTTTGCTTCAAAGTTTTTTTTCGATTTTGATTTTTTTAAAGTTTTTTCCGTCTTTAACAAGGGAAACTCTTGTTATTTATTCCTTGTTTTACTTATTCTTTTCAAGAAGAGAATTTGAACTTCGAAATTTTACAAGTTCGATGCGCTTTCAAAAGCAAAAAGGATCCATTGTATCTCACCGAAAAAAAAAATTGTTCGTTTCAAATTTAAAAAGTAGAATATGGTGTGAGCTGACCTCTGCATTTGATTTACTTGTCTGAATATCAAGTTGTACAATCTCATTTCTAGACGTTTTTAATCTTTTTTCCGTTGATAATCGTAGAAAGAAGAAGAAAAACTTGATCGTTTCAATTCCGAGATGAGAATCTATGTCTAGTGTTCGATTCTGTTCAATATAAAGTTGCCTCTATGCGGTGTGTGTATTGATATAATCGCGGGCGCATTTAGATTTTAGAAGAGGAATAAAAAAAGAAATAGAAGAGAGCGCAATATACCAATGATATTGGAATTAGCGATTTGTTGTTAATATTTCCCTTCGATAATCCGTTGATAACAAGAGCGGATAGTGAATATAAGTTTGTGCGCGTGTTCGCGTCTATTGTGAGTATCACACAAAATCCGTGTATTTTGGGCATGCATTTACGCTAAAAAAGAACCAGCTCGACTCAAATGTATTTACAATAAAAGCTAACGTTTCATATTCTCTTTTTGTGTCTGGCGGCGAGGGTATTTCAATCCTCACCGTTTTTTCCCTTTTGTGTGTTGTTCATCATTGGCTTGACTTGAGACACTCAATGTTATTCCATATGGAACTTCAATAAGCTGAATCTGGAATGAAAAAAAGGACGAACATGAACATAGAGATAGACAGAGAGATAGACAGAGAGAGAGAGAGAGAGAGAGAGAGTAGAAGAGATTTTATAAACGAAATGATTGCATGCAGATCCGGTTGAGCACTACTGTCTATAGTCTGCATCAATTTGACTTTCATATTGAAATTCAAAGAGTTTCTGTTTCTCGTCGGATTTATAGCGTTCTTCTTCAATTTTGGTATGTACTTTTTTTTCGTTCATCTTGTTCGATATGCGATATGTGTTTATTTTCATTTTCCGTCTTGGCTTTTCCTAGCTTCTACATTTGGGGCCTCAATTTGCCATTGTTCGTGTGTTTGACGTCTTGACAATCAAAGCAAAGGAAAGAATGAAAAAAAAAAACTTATTCACCGCCGAAAAAACCACGAGCATAATCTTCACGAGCGTTGCGTTTATTTCACATTATTTTTACACAATGCTCTCTCTCACACACACACTCGCCGACAAATTG
This sequence comes from Contarinia nasturtii, assembly GCF_009176525.2. Lineage (NCBI taxonomy): Eukaryota > Metazoa > Arthropoda > Insecta > Diptera > Cecidomyiidae > Contarinia > Contarinia nasturtii. The sequence goes on from NW_022197486.1 coordinate 11,186,964, forward strand.
ACGATCTTCAACAACATTTTTTTTTTTGTCGAAATCGATTGTTTACATTGTACAAATGCATTTGCACACAAAGTAACTGACATTCGACTTACAAGATTTGTATTTTGCGGTTGAATCAATTTTAGTTTTTTTTTTATGCCAGCAATGTCGACAATCATCATAAGCCGTCGAGTTTCACGATTTTAAATCAAATCCACTTTTTTCACGCGCAATTTTGATTTGCAAGATGACGGGAGTTTTTTCCTTTCAATAGTGAATCGCATCGATTCGAACATTTTGATTCTTATACACCCTTTTTTGTGAGAGACATCAACGATGGAAACTCATTTCTAATCGTCACATTTAAAAAAAAATCACTGATTGATGAAACTTGCTTGATTTCGGGAGCTACGATTTCAACACCGAATCAAAAAGTTAAAAGTTAATTAAAGTATTGGCATTGAATTAGCTGCGATACTCAATTTTTTACGCAGTTTTTTTTTGTTCAAAGTGTGATGCGATTCAATAGAATTTTAACGAAATTTCTTTTGGAACGAAAGTCATCGAAACCCTTTTCTTCGACCGTCAAGTCAATCAACGCTTCTATCATTCAAATGACAATATTTAAAATTGAATTGTCCCCTTGAAAGAATGTTTTGAATAAATTTGCATGGAACTGATTTGGAGACAAAAGAGACACAGACACAAAAAAAAGTGTATTTGATTCGAAATGAAGAACCGATCAAATCCAGATGTTTTGTTTCACGAATATCGTGGCCCGTGTTTTTTATTGTCACAGTTTTCTTCTGGTTTATCGCATTGTCATATGTCGTTGATATTCCGTTATTTCTTTTCTATTTTTCTTTCTTTCGGAGAGCATGGGACAGCGCGCTGTTCCATATTTCATATCAGTTTTTTTTCTTCTCTCGATGGATACAGAAATGAAATGGTTGGCTTTATTTCTGTTATTGTAACATCTCGTGTCTCTTAACAATTCATGATTGTACTGTATTCTAGCACACTACAATCGACGATTATTCTTCTTCAATATGTACATATCGTCGAAAATTTGCCCAATTTTTCTTCTTGAACTGTTAAAACTCCCATGTGTTGGTAGCTTCACATTTTCTTTTTATTTTATTTTCAGATGGTTTTTCTCTGTTGATGTTTCGTGTGATATTCGCTTTCTCGTTCGAAAAATAGAGCAAAAATTGTGTTAGATTTCTCCGTTTCTCTCTCTCTCGCTCGCTCGCACCGCATTTCTCTAAGAAAAAAAAAATGGGAAAGAAAAGCGGCAACAATGAAAGCATCTTGATGTGCATAAATAATAAATGAAATATGTACGAAACATGCGAAGAAGAGAGAGTATGTTTGTGTGTCTTGTATTTCATGACAACGCCAACAAGATAAATATGAAATAAACTTGGATGAAAATCCAGGCAACATAATGTACCAAGAATACTGACCGTTTTGCTGACGTTTTTTTCTTCTCTTCTCTCATTGACAATGAAAGCCAATGCACAAAAACAACCCATATATTTCAGTTAATAAAGATTGGCAGTGAAGAATAGGCGAATCAAATAGATGAAAGACTTATTTAGACTGGGTGATCCCATATATTTACCAACGGCACATATACACATATTTCTTAACAAAACGACCAATTCGCACATGCACTTCATTTGTCTGAATGTTGTGCGCTTTGTGCCATTGTCTTCGTTGCCATCGCCACGACTGCCACTGTTTGCGTTCTCGAACATGAGCCTAGGCTATTTGCATTTTGAGCATATGTGTTGTACATTGGTTTTCGTCTGTTTTCATTAACAATCCTAGTCTCAACATGATGGCGGCAAATGTAATGATTTTTCTGCGTTTTGCTGTCAAGAAAATAAATTATATGGATCTCCGAATCGAATGTGATGTGCATTTTCATTCGATGTATCCATGTAGTATCAAGAGTGTTTCGTTCGGTTTGATTTTTTTCCTTTTCTTTTTGCGCCAAAAAAACCATACTAAGCATTCGTCGCAAACAAACAGAAAAAAAGTGTCTAATGTTGCCAAAAAGTGACGACAAAGGCAATCAAGCCTTTTCTGGATGGCTGGAGGGCGGATATCTCGACTTCAATAGAAAAAAAAGAGACAAAAACCGATACGCCAATAACGGTGGTATTTTAAAAGAACCAAACAAAATCGAACCAAATTTAATGTGCGCAACAGGCATTAGACGGTACTCGAGAGAAAAAGACGCCAAGAAAGAGAGAAAAAAGGCAATGTCAATGGCTGATCCATTTTAAAAATCGATTGCCATTTTATTTATTGTGTGTGCGGGTGTTTCGTTTGATTTTTCCTCCTTAGATAATGCTTGAATTTGAATATTTGATGTAACAATTGTTTTGTTTTCGTTGTATTTCCTTTTCTCTTATTTGTTTCGGTTGGCAAATGATAGCATTTATCATTCAGTTCATCATTAGACACAAAAGTACACTTGAGAGTGAAAAACTCCTCTCGTTCAAGACACACACACACGACACACACTTTTTCGGTTCTTTATCTAAATGCACAAACAAAATTCAAATCGTCACCGTCATTGTAGAGGGATGAAATGTAAAACGTGTCTCAAGGATTGCAAACGAGCCACCTTCTTTCTTGTTTCTTCTTCTTTTTCGACTTCTTCAAAACAACAAGTTTCAATTATTCGTCGAATTTGAGCCTTGAAAAAGATACTGAAATTCAGTCATTTTTAATGCCATTTCCGTTCTATGGTATCTCGTCTTTCCAAATAACTGGCTTATTTCGATGTTTATTTGCCGCAACATGCACGCAATACCGTCACATATCATGTCATGCACTCTTCGTTTCGTTTTTATCTATCACATTTCTTGAATGTAAACAAACCCTCCCAAAAAGAAAACGGAGCCGAATAACTTAAGTCTGATGGTTATATGCATACTTTATCTATGCTTGTTTTCAATCCGTCCATCACGTTTATTTCCATAGAGACAGTGTATGCGTTTTTTTTTTAAGTTTTACTGTCGTTGATGGTGTTTTGTTTGTTTCTTTGACATTTCTTTTCATCACTATTATACATACGATGATATGTGTTCGTTTTGGCAGAAAAAAAAATGTTTTCAGTTGTTGTTGTTGTTTTTGTCGCAGTGCATGTAAAATCAAATCCATTTAATATGTATTAGCATTTCGGAGAGTAAAATACCTTCCGATTTGATTATCTATTTGGTGAAAGCATTCAATTCAATACATACATTTGTCGAGTAAATAGAGAATGATGCACGACGGCTGGTGCAAAATGCGTGCTCCTTCAACTCTATCACTCTCAGTTTTCCCACTCCTTACTATCGAGCGCCTTGAAGATGTCAAACCTTTTTTTTTTGTTCCGGTTACTTGTTATATGTCTTGCATTCTTTGAGTTTCCTCCCTTTATCTTTTGCAAAAACTCGTTGTTTTCTTCTTTTTTTTTGTTTATTTTTATTTGTATTTTATTTTATTTTACGGGTGTTGATGCCATTGCTTGTTTGTCATTTTCTTTGTTCACACTTGATGTTGATTCGTTATTGTAGCGATAGAGCTAGAGATACAGAGAGAGAGAGAGAGAGAGAAAGAAAGAGAAAGAAAGAGAAAGACCCTTCTCACCATCATAGTACATGGTGTCTATGTTAGCCTGAATTTCAACTTCAAATCCGATGCTATTCAGATTCAAACAGAATAATTCTCTTTTTTTCTCTTTGTGCCTCATTCATTCCCTTATCGTTATTTTTATTTTCAATTCTGCACTTTTTGACGTGCTCTTGACTCTCTTCCTCTTATTCTGAGCTCTTCCATTTTTACTATTACTTCATCGTATTCCGTCAATTCAATGGCATCACATGTTAAATAGAAAAGTAAACATACGCACCACCGACACATTCCCTTTCTCTCTCTGTGTGTGTGCGCCATCAACCACGAAAATGAAAGACGTGAAGGACAACATTGACATTACACAAAGAATACGAATCAGTGTAAGCCACATATATCTCATTCAGAAAAAAAGGAGAAAAATGTAAAAAAGCGCACATTTCATATCAATGCATTGGTTTGTGTTCGCTCGTGTTGGCCACACCAATGCACCATCACTTTTTCTTCATCGTATTGAATAAACAATATTTGCAATTCAATCGACGAAAACGAAATATTTTCGCATTGTGTGCTGATGTTATTGCCATTTGTCAATTTGGAGTTGGTTCAATTCAGACGGCATCAAGTTGTTCGATATTCGTTGTATGACAGATTTCTGATATTGGGCCAAAAGCCAACAAAAAAAGGTCAAATGCGAGCCAATGAAAAATTTGAACGACCATATATATCTAAGCATGTTTCATCAATGAAAAAATCATATAGAATTTATTTATTTATCGTTTTCATTTTATTTATTTGTAAACCGATATGAATGCGATGTGTATGATTTAATTTAAAGCGAATGGAAGAAGAAAAACACATATTCACAATCTCTCAATATTCTTTGTGATCACAAAGTTTATTCGGTTTTTTTTTGTTCAATTTTCAATCATTTTTTTTAAGTCGTACGAATTATAACATTTAAGAAAAATAAAATTAAACAGAAAATATCTAAATGAAAGGCATCTTGAATAATTCATTTTTTTTTCTTCTCTATAATCTGCAGAACGGAAATTCGAGTTGATTGAAATAAGGTAAGCTGATTAATCTATTATCATAAGTGAAGTTGTCGGTGTCAATGTTCTTTTCGATTTTAATTTAATAAATCTGTCGAAAAGAAAAATAACATGCAATTAAATTATTTCTAAATTGATAATATTTTTTGAACGATAATGTTTGTGGTTCTTGAGTGGTCTCTCTATTATCATTAAATTATCATTTTTATTTGTGTTGGTTTGAATTTTGAAATGAAAATGGCTCGCGTAATGGTTGGTGTATAATGTTTAAGTACAGCATGGCCATTTTCATCCATGTGAACGTCAAATGTTGAGACTTTATTTTTCTCTTTTTTTTCAATAAACAAAATACTTGAAGCAGCAAACACAGTTTTCAAATTTAAATAAATGGTCGAAGTGTTGAAATGAGAAAAAGACTAAACATAAACTTAAATATCAATTTTAATTGAAAAGTTTAAATGTGTCGGTAAAATTCATATAATCGATTTGTTAACACAATCATTAACCCATAGTCATTTCGAGCAAACACATGTTGAAAAATGCACTTTTTATCATTCAACAACAGAGAAATTGAAACTAAAAGACACACACAGAGAAAGAATGGTTTGAGATACGGAACGGTTTGTATATTGGAAGACACTCGAAGTGAAAATTGATAATAATTAGAGATGTAGAACAATCAGGGAACATACGGTGAAAGAAATATTCCAGACGCCGTCTCACGATTACGTTCGATTAGTTTTCATCTCCGATTACATTTTCAAGTGAGTCAAGTCTGAATAGATTTCCATACGTCGGCATTTTATGTTTAACAAAATGTTTTTATCAATTTGTTTCAAGACAAAAAAAAAAGTTATATATTTATATTATTTCGTATCGTTTACCCGTTTCAAGTGAAAGAGTGAGAATGGCATAAATACGGCGGATAATCGTAAAGGCAGTCATTGAAATTGATGATTGACATTTCGATAAGTGGCTGATATTTTTTGTTGATTTTGAGCCACACACATGCAGTATAAGTTCTTGCAATTCGGTCGATATACTCGAACACCGTATTCAAATCATGCTACATTCAGAACAAAACCTTTGATCTCAAATCTATGTAACAAATCGAATGAAATGTAGTACATGGAATAGAATTGAATGGAATAAAGTCTTTTCAAGTTATGTACGCGTACACGGATTTCGTTCACTTATCAGTCTGGAATATGAATTATTATGAATAAAGAAAACGGATCAGAATATTTAATAAGCGAAACGCACGAAAGGTGAACGAGACTCTTCTTTTTTTTGGTTATTTTGTTCGCAAAAAAGAGCGAGAAACACGTGCTCAATTACGTATGCGAGCGAAAAATCAAAACAAAATCATCACCATCAAATACAATCGGAAGAGAAAAGAACATATAGCCTCCGAGCAGATAATCCAAAGTGTGTATCATATGACGTCCTAAATATGAGAATTTATGTGCACAAAAACATTTAAGCAGGTCACGAACCAAACTCCGATACACTGTCATGAATATATATTTTGTTGTTGTTGTTGCTTCTTCACTAAGTTATTGATATCGAACGAACTTTCTTGAGATTCGAATAGTCACATATTCTATATCGTCGATCTAATTTTGGATTTCTCATTCGTTCTTCAATCTATTGTTGAATAAGTTCAATTTTTGGTTTTATCGCCCGACTTCAACCAAATGACATGAATTAAATACATCGGTAACTCATTTTATTCTCTAACATTTACTTGTGTTTCTCATATTTGATTTCAATTTTCTTTCGCTCCTTCAAACTCGGATGTGGCTCAGTGTGGCTATAGTTTATTATTAGTCGACAAAATGATTTTTCCTATATCATTTTCATATCAACAGCAATGGTTGGAATTCGTTCTTTGGCTTTTAAAATGATTTTCACACCGGCTTAACTGTATGTAGTTGCTACAGTATTACGAACATTACCATCATCATGAGCTGCAGCAAAAAGATACCGAAACTGAAAATCCATCTTTAGAAAAGGTGCAAAAAACACATACACACATATTGATTGCAATAGAGAATAACGACAAACATCGTTCGGATGACAGTGTCAATAGACATGACTTACACACATGGCATCGGTGCGTGTGAATGGCTTATGAATCACACTACAAAATGCGCTATTGAAAATTCATAGCATTCACATCAACCGGCCGGATTTTGGGTTTTCCATTTTCACACACAGTGATTCACCGTAAATGTATCAACATACATATTCACGACAATATCCAACTTCCTTTAGGCTTTTGACACATATTTTTTTTTTGTTCTTGTTGTTGTTTCTGCTACTGCTGTTGCCCCGATTATCCTGTGAATATAAAAGAGCCACAGGAGTGGGTGTGATGGTAAATGAAAGAGAAGAGACAAAGGACGAAAGTGAGCGAGAGTGGGATAGAGTGAGAGAGAGAGAGAAAAAGCAGAAGAAAGGAAGAGAAAGCACGGCGACAGAATGCAAGAGGAAAAAATATTATGGCAAAAGCCACTAAACCAGCCAAAAAACATACATACACACTCTTTCGACCAAAATAAATGAGATTGAGCCGTCGTCGATTGGCAATATCATGATCGATTGTTGTTGTGCACAGCATCTATTCATTCAAGTCAATTCGTGCGTATGCAAGCGCCGCAAGCCTTCATCAAAATGGATATTTTCGCATGCGGTATTTTTTGGCATGGCAAGGGTTATAGCAAATATCTCCACATCTGTGCCATCTACATTATTCGGTTTTGGGTGTTTTTCTTCTATTGAAAATACAATGAATAAAGCAAATCATTATTATGGATCGAAAACAAAACGCTTCGACAATTCATAAAATTATTTAACGAGTTTCTTAAGAAGAAAAGAAAAGTGACGGAGTTTTTGCCTTTTATTCCTAAACAATTTGCTGAATTTTGAATTAAAAACGACAAAAATGCAATTTAAATACACACACCGTGTAATTTTGTGGAGATGCACAATAGAGAAAAACCAGTTTCCAATTATAAGATAAATCGAAATTTCCACTGAACTTGTACGTATTGAATTGGAATGAATCAGCAAAAATTGTGTGCAAGATGATGTTTATTTTCGTGCAATATATATGACTTGCTGTCTTTTGCATCGCAAAAACTTAAATTCTCACGTTTTGAGAATGAAAATAAACGAAATAAAAAATATATAACGAAACTTATTAAAATCACCAAGAAGAAAATCACAGAGGAGAGAGAGAGAGAGAGAAAGAGACACTCAAACAGCCATTGTCATGGGGGTCCATGAAAATCAATATTAAATAAAATTGTACGAAAAACTTTTCACATTCTTTCTTTTTCTCCTTGTATTTATATTCGCCAAAAAAATGTATGTGAAGACACAACACATGGTTTGCCGTGTGTATGCAAAACTTGGTACACAGTACTTTTCATCACTGCGATTGAATTTTACCCATCGCCGAATCGTTTCGAATTTATTTCCGGAGATCAATTCGCATATGGGCACAATACATGACATAAAGTCAAAACTCCGGCGTCGCCAACATATTTGGGCACGATATGCCATTCAATCGTTCCATTGAATTTTGAAATTCTCGCATCCGAATAAAAAGGAACACTATGCATACATGAGAACAGGGGAAAAATACATTTGATAAAGACGAATATTCAGACGCATTTCCACAATACGGTGCCATATATGAAAGCCAACAAAAACGAAACCGAAAAAAAGAGAGAAAAAAAAGAAATAAACAACAAACGTTTTATCACTTTACTTGCCGTTTAAATCTATTTACATTCATTTTATTTGTCGCTTTGGTATATATATACGTTTTTCCAATGGGCCTCGTCGTTTGGTCGATGCTCGATGATTTTATATTTTTTCAAGTGTTCAAAATCGATTCCTCGCATACACGCACCACACCAACCACTAGATGCGCTACGGTTTCGATTAAATTATCTATTTAAATAGAGTGAATTTACAGCAGTTGTCCCAGCATTTCACTTGTTTTCGGTCTTTTTTTATTGGGACTCTTTTTGGTACGAAGCGACAGGCACTTTATTTGGCTCTTAAATTTGAAAGATGAAAAGAGACAGAGAGTGAGAGAGAGAGAAAATAAAAATACACGATTTTCGAGAAGAATGAAGAGTTCCTTTTAACACAAAGCACATCATTTTTTAACCGCATTATATATTGAAGACAAACGGTGAATGGCGCATTTCACGCACTCAACATCCATTCAATTGATATGAAATGCTTCAATTTACTGACAGCTGTTTGCCGTTAAATGCCTTTTAAAAGCAAACCAATTTCTTTTCAGCGTTTTGATGTTAATTAGGAACGTATGCGACTAAACTATTTTCACACCAGATTTCGAGGTGAAACAAAGTAAAAAAAAAAATAACGCATCTCAAATGTGCGTAGAAACAAAAGAATCCCATTTATAAAATCACTTCTCTCAATCAAATCCCAACACAGACACATACGTGTACGCTGTTTCGTTTGGGTCAACAAAAGTCACACGACTCAATTAAATGCATTCCTTGTGGCATTTTTGTTTGTTTGAGATTCGAAAAAAAAAGTGTTTGATGTTTGTAGGAAAACACAGTTGAAAATCTCTTTTGAAAATAAATTCAAACAAAAAACTAAAGCAACTCAAAGTCTTTTCGGCGACATTCAAACGAATATTTCTCTTTTTTTTTTTCTTTCAAATGAATTAAAGAGATTTTCACAGAAAATACCAAAAATTAACAGACTAAAGTGAATTTTTCTTGTATATACTTTTTGCATTCAATCTGCCTATAAAATTTCACATGACACTGTAAAAGAAATGGCTTGGATAAAAAGATAAATTTAAATTAGAAAATATTCTAAATGATTCTGTTTGTTTAAAATTAATTAAACATTAAATATAAACAGTTTAAATTGAAAGCATTCTTTTGAAAAAAAATGAATGAAAACATTATTTAAAGTGGATTTGTTGAAAATAAAAATGGTTTCATTCATAGCCATACATATAATATTAATGAGTAGGAAAAGGATATTGACGGAAATGAATGTTAGTGTTTGTCTGTTACATTTTTCTCGGCATCAATGCAATGCGGTGGTAAATCAATGACAGTAGTGGTGATCATTACGTAACCATTGACAAAAAATACCATTAAAACAAAGTTGTTGTTGTTTTTCTCTCTCTGCTAACTGTCTCTTTTTTATAGTTTGAAAATGTGCTTTGAATTTAAATTGGGTAGATCCATTGAACACGGTTTTTGGCTGTGTTATTTGTATTGCAGTTTTGTAACATTGAATAATAGCAAAATTGAGTGAGTGTTGTGCCTTGCTTTTGGCTGATGATATGTGAGTGATTTGGCTTGAACAGATGTCGTTGTTTGACCATTTCCACATATTTTGCGGTTCTATTTCACTTAATTAAACATAAATAACGAATTTCAATTCATTTACTAAACCAGAAAACATGCACGCACGCACATAAATAGTTAAGAGTTAGCGGTGATGTGTGCGGTTTTAAAATCGATTTTTGTTTGATTTTAATCAATGACGAGATGTGAGCAATCGACTGTAATGGCCAATCTCTCATGTTATCGCCGTAGGTTTTAAATTGATAAAATAATCGTAATTAATGCAATTTCAAATAATTATCAATTGATGTCTCTATGAATTTGAATTAATGTCATTTTGCTATTTATGTGGTGTGACTATCCCGCAGCGCATGGCTGCTACTAGAATGCCACTAAACGCACAATTTTTTTTTTCAATTACATCACTCACTCTCGACTATGCATAAGTAATGTACCACCTATCTGCCCACAAAAAAGCGACCGAAAAGATAGCGAGAGAGGGTGGGAGAAAATACGAGAACACACACACATTCATTTGCACAAGAGCGTTAATTATTTCCTCTTATTGAATATATTCGAATTTATTTTTGGTACTTTACTTCAATGGCCAAAATGATTGGCTGCAAGTGGCGAAATGAGTGGTGTGTGTGTGTGTGTGCGCGCCCGAAAGAGTACACAAATGATTCATTATAATGGCCATTTGTTTCAGCACTGTATTTCAATTATATGACGTTCGAAACACAGAGTCTGTGCTGCTCATCGTGTTTATTCGACACTAAAGAATCTATTTAATTCTTTTGTTTGTTGTTATAACTGCTTTTGATGATCGCATATGTTTTTGAAATGAATTTTTTGACAGTAGTCACAAACGTTAAACATTTTACTGAAACGAATGTAGAATGCATGCGAAAATGTGTCCTGTGGCCGAAATCAAAAACAAAAACACTGAAACTGAAAATGAGACAGAATGCAAGCGAGAAATGACAGGAACAAAAAAAAAACAATGAACGCGTGACAGTCTAGGTGAGACGAGCTAATGGCGAAAAAATACGGCGACCAAGAGGAACAAAAACAATATTTGATATTAAATTCGTTAACACCATCAGCTTTCAGTCATGCATAAATATTTATACACATGTATGAAAAATGCACATTTGCGAAACATGGAAAAAAAGCATTTGAATGCAGTATGTGAAGCGAGCAAACGCGTCCACGTTCATATTCTCTCTCGTACTTGTCATATCTATTCACGTAGACACGCCACTCGCCTGTCCATTTACTTGTGCGTGTGCGTCCGCACTGTGGGGCATTCTATTTGGACAATTTGCATTTGACCAAAAAAAAAAAAAAAACAAAAATTGCACGGCCGCCTATATGTTTTTAAAATATTTTCCATACCATATATATTCGTGGAAAAAAAGCAGGAAAAAACTATTCTTGAAATTTTATTGTGAATTCATTTTTTTTCGGTGATGTTGACGTTGCTGTTGACGTTGTTGTTGTCGATGTTCGTACACTGGTTTGTGTGCGATAAAGCACAGGCTATAATAATGGAATCTCATGTACGAAAATATTAATTGCATGGCAGTACATCTCTCTTACCCGTCACTCGTTAGTCGCGACTTGCCACTCGGCTATTTCATGTGGCTTTTTTTTCTCTCACTCTCCGTATAAATTGTTTTGCATGAGATTGTGCATCATCGTCATCATCAACGCTGTGATACAGAATCCTGAATATGCGACCGTTTTGATTTCATTTTCATATTTTATTGGCCATGTTGAACCGCGCGATTCCATTTATTGTTTGTGTGCGTGCGCTTTGACGCTGGTTTATTTTTTTTTTTCACCAGATTTGTAATTATTTATTCACTTCATTTTTGACCGGGGCTCATTTTTACAATGAAAATACAACATTCGCTCTCTGCTCTCTCTCTATCTCATCACCCTCCCTTTCATCGCACGAACATACATACTATTTAATCGTACAAACACTGGAACGGCACCAATAACAATAAAATTACCGAAATGAAAATTGTAATTTTATAAATTAAATATAAAAATAAATACAAATTAAAATTTTTAATTGCGATGATGATACATGACTGAACAGTGCAAATTGATATTAAACAACAACAACAACAAAAATGGGGAAAAAAATTCGCACACACACACATGAAATACAACCTTTATCCGGCCACACACAAAGAATTAAATCAAAATGATCGATGCACATTCCAACCGCACTCAAACGAAGCAATTTTTTGTTTTTATGTTTGTTGGAGATAAAAAAAAATATAAATATGCACGCACATTCAATCCAATAATGTCAATTTGTTTGACATGAGGGAAAAGTGCAAATGAGATCAAAATAATTCAACAATTTTTAAAATTCATTTCACTCAGTCTACGTAAATTGTTGTTTATTAAATGTGTTATTGTTATTTAAAAAAAAAATAAACCAATGACGAGGATGGTGTGAGATGAACCGGGATTTTTTCATCCGTATTTTTCCAACATTTAATTGAAACCGGATGCGAAAACCAATTGAAAAGATGCCGGTGTTGTTATATGCGCAAAGGTCTCATTTATTTATCTATTTGTTTGATTTGGAATTATTCAAAATAACAAAAAAATTTTTTTAAATTAAAAACAAAGAATATTTTGGTTCATAATTTAAAGAAAAAAAAAATGTCTTCGAAAACTACAATAACTTTCTCACCAACTGAGTTAAAAACTGTATAATTCGGGTGTTGCGACAATTAAAATAATTAATTTTTCCCCATTCGCATTTATGTTTGCACTTTTTCATATTCTTATACATTCATGACTTTTAATATGATTGCTGTCTGAAAATTGTATAATTTTTTTTTTCATTTTGCACTCTTTCGTGCTCGAGCGTTGTTCATTGCATTTTTGCGATTCACTGTTACTGCAAAACCACTTGAAGCTCTAAGCAATTTCGTTAATAAGTTTTAATTTGTTATTCATATGCATGCAATAAAGCATATAATTTGAAATGAAAGCAAACCCCAAAAAGGCCGACCAACAATGCACTTTAAATAGTTTTATTGCATTTTTCACTTGTCTGAACGATGAACGAGAGAAAACGAACAAGTGTAAAGTTTAACAAATTCAGCGCTGAGATTGTAAAATATAATAGTAGTTCTCATTTTAGTTTATTTGAAGTGAAAATGGATATTCAAAAAAATGAGACAAACACATAGTGTACAGTGTTTAAATAGTTTTCGACTTGTGTGTAATATAACATGTCTGCCAGAAGTCTGAAGAGTCAAATTGAAATAACTTACATTCTGTCTACTATTCATTCAATTCATTTTAATTTTAAAATAGCATCCATAGATGGATCGCATTTTTGTGCAATAATTACCAAAAATAGATAATGGAGTAAAAGAAGAGTAAGAAGGGCACATGCGATGAAAGTTCCGCTTTGAACATAAATATTTCCGAAAAATATGAACCAAATTAATATATAGAAAATTTCGTGCTCATTATAATTCATGTTTAATTTATTATTCTGAAGTGTTTTCGTCTCGTCATCGCTTTATACATATGTATACTGTGAAAGGATATTTCGTGTGTGGTGCGTATCATTGAATTTTACATTTGGATTCAACTACCAAAGATAACGAGAAGCGCAACGAACTTTTATTGAGTCACTTTTTTCGGTATTTTTTCTTCTTTTTCAATTATTAATACATAATTCAAAATGTTCAATGATTTGACTGGCGAATGAGAAAAAGAATTATTGATTATACTCATGGAATGCGCTATTAACAAGACTTTCAGTTCTTTTCTCTACAATCAAGAATATTATCAATAATAGAACTTTATATTACTGTTGGTCCCTCTTTAAAATGTTAACAATGTTAAATCGTTGAAATATTGAATGTTGATTGTCTTAAACACATTGCAATGTAAATTTCAACAATTTGTCGAACAAAAAAAAATGTGGGGCGATGATCTCTTTGATTTACCACATGGGAATTGTATGACATGAAAAGACATGGCCAAGTTTTATGTTGATAACCATCGCTGCCAATCTGAATATTTTCAATTCATCAATGGATTGATTTTGTTTTGTTTTGCTTTCTATCTTTCTCTTTTTTTCGCTACATGGAAAGGGAGAACGACTTAGGGAGCGACAATTTTGTCGTAAAATAATGAAAAAGGAATGGAATGTTGATATGATGCAAATGGTCATAGAGTTGATTTTGTTTCGTAAAATGTAGATGGTTATCAAGTGAAATGCTTTCGAAGGGTATCGATTGCCATGGAAATTGACATAAAAAAAGATTATGATACGATTGACGATAAAAAAAAGTAAAAAAAAAATATTCGATATATGTATCGAACGATTCATTTCATCATAAAAACCATCAAATGTACTAAAACTGTTAGCGTGCACCGTGTTTCCCTCCGGTTATGTTTTTTTTCTATCTCTCTATCTCTGGACTGTGGAAGAGAAAGCAGAATAGATGAGATTTTATGATAAACCTGCTTGTAAAATATCCGATTTGTAGATAGCGCACACACACTCACACTGATATACCGTCGATCATCATCTGGTTCTGGATGGTGTAAAACTGCAATCACATCGAAATAAATTACGGACTGGATATGCATTTGGTGACACATCGCACATCGTAATTGAAATTGCTGTCAAGTCGTGCAATTCATTTTCACCACTAGAAATTACCATCGAAAATCGGCAAAAATCCCATCAACATTTTGTAATTGTATTCATATTCTCGGCAATAGTCTGGCATATACACACACACATCACAGTAATAGCAGTACCATCAGCAGCTGCTGCCACCACTGCCGCCATCATCGTTGTCGTCGTCGTCATTGCGAAGTTTTGTGAATATGCACACGTTGCCTGCAAATGGACATTTTAAGCGTTTTGCGGTAGATGTGTGCGCTCACCTTCGAAAGCATTTTGATTGAATCGCACCAAAGATAGCCGAAGTGGTGTGGGAGACGAAAGAAATTTTAATCAGTTGGTATTAGCTGTATTATGGAACGTTTCGATGTTGTGAACACATTAAGCCAAAGATTACAGACCCAGTGAATGAGAAATCATTCGAATTGAATTTCCATCAGCGATGATGATGATAATGATGATGATAACTCATACCGATGTTTGAAAGCAACGAACGGTTGCGGTTTCTCCAAAAAGCATCTGTCAATGCTGGTGTTGCTCGATTTGCATGGCATTGGACTCAAGTGCATATTATCGTGCACATATAGAATGATAGATGCACATGATGTATCTTTTTGAATGCAAGTATTAGTTGATTGGCCATATATATATTTGTCATTGCTTGTGTAGTTTGCCAATATGTGCAATACCGCAGTCCAATCTCGCAAATATTTCAAAGTGAAAATAAGCCACTTTAAGCACAACCGACCGATCTATAGATTTAAGATAAGTGATATCGCTTTTCAGCAGATTTTTGAATGGGCCCAAAATGGCGAACTTCATTCCATATATACGTGCAATAAATTTCAATTTTAATTTGAACTACTTCATTATCAAATAGGACACGAATCGTTTCGAACGAGTGAATGAGACGGATTGTAAGAGAGTAAGAGAGGGAAATACTGTTTAAATGTATATTTGGGAGTTTGATGTGTAACATGCAATCGGCCATGCAAACTGATTGAATCCATCGAGCTTGATGGTTTTACCGGCTGATGCATCGTCATTTGCTTAACCAATGGGACTATCCATGTCGACACATAAGCTTTTCCATGCGTCACTTTTTAAACGGCATTTCTTTTACTCTCTCGAACGATAAATCAAATTATAGTGATGCTTTTCAACTTTGTACCACTTTTAGTCGGTCTGGCTTTTTTTTCACTTTCATCATTTCTCGCCTCTCTGTCATTACGACACATTTTTATTCTGCTCCCTCATTCTCTTGCTCCTATTTTCAACTCTCATTTATTCAATCCAATTCACGATTTTGCTCTCAGTCTTTCACTCTCATTATTTCATTCTTTCGTTCGGTTGGTCAGCAGCTGCCCGTTTACATGCACCAATTTAATTTCTCATGTTAACTCATGATTTTCGCATGTTTATGATGACGTTTTTGCATTAAAATGCATAATGCAAACGTTATCTCATTGCCAAATTTGGGTATGTAGTTTTTTTTAAAAGTGAATTTTTGGATTTTTCGCTTCGTGTTTACGCACATTTTACATTTCCGTATGGGCAACACGCCAAAACAGCCCCGGTTAGCAAATATCCTAATTGAAAGATCCATGCATACACACACACACAGAGAGAGAGAGAGAGAAGATTTACCGAAATATTCAGGACAATTGGATTTATTTTCTCGACTACATAATTTAAATGGATACAGTTGCTGCAGTGTAGCGACACATATTTTGGTTCCAACAAACAAACTAACGAATATGAATAACAAAAAAAGTGCATTAAATTTGGGCTCTTCTCTAATACTTTTAATTTGGTTGGTATGTTCACAGCGCACTTCATATATTTGATTATGTAATGTTCATGTCATTTCCTTCATGTTTGGTGCTATTATTCAAAATAAGCAAATTTCTCTCTCTCTCTCGCTCCATCTCTTTCTTGTCCATCGTTCACCGACCACGATGTACTTCTACTTCTTCTGCATTTTATTCGAATGTTGTGTGGGTAATTTGAAACGAATGCAATTGAATTGATGACAAAAAAAAGAAGAAAAAAGACGAGGAAGAAAAACTGCTGATTCAGTAGCACAGAAATACTTTATGATATTTGATTTGGAAAGACGGCATTTTTCATTCTCGATTTAATGAACTGAAATATGATTTGGTTTGGTTTTTTTATTCAATTCTCAAAACTCGAACCAATAAAATATGGTGGCTACCTATTTTGCATTGAAAACCATGAACTTGACAAAACATACAATAAAACGGATCATTAAAGAATATGGAATTTTGATTTTCGGAAGATGACAAAAATAGATACAAGTCATTGTGCGTTGGCTTATAAAGTACTCAACCAAAATATATGCTTCTATTGTGCGCACACTTAATAGAAAACACACACTCACACACAGAGTTCTAATTTTCAATGGTTTTGAGCAACAAATTAGATGGACAAACGATATGGTATTGTGTATTTTGTTCATGTTATTAGTTTGACAGATTTACGTAACATTCGAGACAATTAGACTCGCCCACCATTACTGGTTGTCGTAGAACAAGAACGATAAAAAAAAATAAAAAATAAGATCCAGAGAGAGAGCGAACACTAGAGGAAGCCAAACCATAAAAAATGTGTTTAAATTAATGCGAACGTTGTGGTTGTATATTACTTATGGTTAGTTAATGTTATGCATAAAATCGATTCTCGAAAAAGAAAACTTGTTGTCGGTTTGCTTTTAGTTCTTTTCTTTCCATTTCAATCTTCGATCATTCATTTTAAATTACGGCTAATTTTTCAACAGCTTTGAATGGTCGAAAACAAAAATTATGAATTCTATTTGATAGATTCATATAAATAACCAAGTAAATTATCGTGTATTTCCATAATATTTGTCGTAATTTTTCATTTCGATACAAAAACAGTGTATTTTAATTTACTTTTATTGGACATTAATATAATAGAAATTAGTTAAATTAGAAACACGTCACACAAAATATATCAGAAGAAAATCAAAGAAAAAAATTTTTATACCAAGAATGAAATGAAGGAAAGGTGGAAAAATACACCAGAGATTATAATCATTGTCCAAAACTCTCTACGCTACATAATGATGATAATGTATAGAACTAATGAGAAATGAAAGAAAGTATCTGTCATAAATATCTTTTAATGGTTTGTCGTTGAGCATTTTGAATTTAAATTCTCTCTCACTCTCTCCCATTCCATGTGTACACGGTTATTTTGTTCACGCCAATGCGCCGCGTACATATTTTAAGTAAATAACTAAGTTGTACGATGCAAATGAAATGGGAATTTGATAAAAAGCCGGCATCATTCTCGGTCACAACTAAACACAAAAAGGGAATTTTGAATGTCACACAGCAACAAATGCGATACACAAAATGATATTGAAATGAATTATGAACACGCGCTCGCCCGATGCTCATTTAATGTGTGCTTGCATTTAGTGTGCTGGCTAGATTTTTGATGGTGCTCCCGAGGTGATTTGCACTGATTTCCATAAATTCATTACCGTGCTTGTGAGCACCCGTTCAACTAAAATTAGGAAAATGACAACAACAAAAAAAATATATACGAAACGATGAACTACTCTCGCCGTCGAGGGAACGAAGCAAAAAAAAAAACCCTCACAACATGTATACATTATATCAATTGCAATATTGTTGTTACATTGAAGTTTCGGGTGCATTTTCTAGAGATAATCATTTAAATTGCGTCAAAAGGGGAAACATTTGAATTTCGGTAATAATGTAAAAACAGAAATCTTGATT
Organism: Contarinia nasturtii; assembly: GCF_009176525.2. NCBI lineage: Eukaryota > Metazoa > Arthropoda > Insecta > Diptera > Cecidomyiidae > Contarinia > Contarinia nasturtii. The sequence continues at coordinate 11,205,460 of NW_022197486.1, forward strand.
TAGTAAATGGCAAATGGGTACAGTCACTTGTCAAATATGCGAACATGGTACTTTTTCGGTTGAGTGTATCTATTTTGGTGTCGTTTATATCTATTGCATCAAATCGAGCAGATAATATTATTTGCATGCTCAAATCTTTAAAGTCACAATATTTTCAATAATTTCAAGTTGGTTCCATTTCGTCAACATCGTCTTCGACCTTAAAACAGAAGGGCATCTTCTTGCAAAGAATGTGGTCTTATTTAAAATCATCTGCATCCGCAGCAACAGTCGACATGAAGAAAAAGGATCCAAATGAAAAAATTAATATTCGAAATAACTTAATCCCCTGTTTTACCTATTTTTCAGTTGAATATGGAATTCGCTGTGTGGAAATCCCCCTATTTGTAAATGAATGAATGAGCCACCAGCCAAAAAACAAATCCATTCGAAAGAAAAAGGAAATAATTTCTTGAAAGTCGTCATCATCGTTGTCGTCGTCGTCGTCGATACGATTGAATTGCAAAAACATGTAAATTGTTGCCACGAAACCAAGCCCAAGATATGCGCTCATGTATCAAAGTCTCTGCTCATGACTTTTAAATAAGTTTCATAACTCAAAGCTATGCACTGAGTGAACGTAAATAAAAACAGAAAATAAGATGAAGACGGGAAAAAAGTACACAGATGTGTTACATCCCGAAAATTCTTCACAGTATTCACGAAAAATGTAATGCAATGCCACACCGTTGATGGTAATGCCAAATACATTCTTTCTTTCTCTATCTCTGTTTCTCTCTCTCTCTCTCTCTCTCTCAAACACACACATTCTATTTCACTCAATGCAAAATGTGAATGGTGAAACACTCATTCACTTTGATATTGTAATTTATAATTATTAATGTGATACTACTTGATACGATGTTCCCTATTTTATCATAAATTTATGTACGATAAGCGAAGCGATTGTGCGTGCGTTCTAAATGTGGCAAGGCACAGCGAATGGGCTAGATAGAGAAGTGAATTTGAAGAGGTGAGTAAGAGTGGCGTGGTGGTGTATGAACGTGAATATGCGTGTGTGCAATATGCATGTCAGCCGGTGATTGATGACCAAATGTGAGTTGTATTTAGACAAATATCAAAACGGCAACATAACATATAACACACGACACAAGCAAACCTCGTCTCTCTCTTTATATATATCACCTTTTACCATTTCATTTTTATGTGGTGTTGTTGTTTTTTTTCGCTGCTGCATACTCTTTCTCTCTTCACACATTTTGCATCGTTTCTTCTGTCAAATTTCATGTTAAACAACATTCCTTCGAAATATTCGCACCCTCTTTAAAACATTCACACTCCATCGCACTTGATGTAAAAATGTGAAAATAGAGAGATGAAGAGGCACACGAACGAAAAAAAAAAACACAAATACGCATACCATTGCGATTTTTCCCTTTGAGAAGCACACGAGAGATGCCATTGATACCAAAGCCGCATAGTTATCACCTATTTTTACTCATAAATAAACGGATCGAAGGAAAAGAAGAAGCATTTTTTTCTTCATTCGATATATTTACTACATTCGGTATGGGTATTAAACATTGAAAACACACCATTGAGCGCATTGATTTATTTCGACATGACACGATGCAAAAAAAACACGAAATAGATGTAATAGCGTAAAATTGAGAGACACAGAGAGAAATATTTCAGTTTTTTTTATTTAGAGTGAGGAAACATCGAATAAACTAAGTTAACCGAATCCCAATTCAAGTCTTAATATTGAGTTTTCCCTTCGTTTGCCAATGGATTCCGAGATGGAAATCCCAATTCGATGCTATGTCATTTCTGACATTTTCAAATCAAACACCCAACGATAAATAACGCACAAAATTCAGTATTCAAACGACGGTTCTAGCCATTCCGTTATGTTCATCATCCAAATTTGGATCATGAAATTATCTTCTTTTTTTCCCACTTGGGATGGCAGCCGCGCGGAGGTGTTAGTATGCATTGTAGTAATACAATAGACATTAATTCATCGAAAAATCCAATAATAATTTGATAATTCCTTTACTTTAATGTATGATCACTTAAAGTATATGTCTAAAAATGAGCAATTTTATGGAGCACTTAAAATTCAACACTAAAACTATATCAGTGCTGAATATCGACCGCACTTAATGTCATATGAAATGGATAAAATTGCTCCATTTTTCGTTCTCATAAATTCCACAATATGTGAAGTTCAAGTTAAGTCAAATCATATTTGCATGAGAAAATTCATCGGTTTTACCGAATCTGATCAACAACAACAATTCATATATAACATAAATACATAATACCTCGTCGTTCAATCCATAAATTCATTAAGTCAAATTCCGTTTCGTCGAGTAATTCAAGATGTTTTCACTTGGAAAAGCAAAACAAAAATCCAAGATACACATGCATTCACACTCCCATATCGTCAATGGTATGAGTTATACATATCCGTTTGCTTTTCTGACGCGACTTAAAATTAACATAATGGATGTTAAAATCCGATTAACACATGTTTCGATGGTTGCGAATGGTAATCAGAACAAGAGACAACAACAACAACAACCACCACCATCATCATCATCAGTAGCAGCAACAAAAACAACAGCATCACCACCACCATCATCATTCGAATGAAAATATTGCGAAATGAAAACCCAAGAGAAAGAGAAAGAACTGACTGCCGAAAATGAGAGTGAGAGTGAACAAATGTGGAGCGAGTATCCAATTCAATGACAACAAATATTACTGAAAAAGGATATATGCTCTTGAAATGGGATCGAATGGAATGTAATGGTTGGGCTAAATGACAAAAGAGTAATGAAAGGTTAGCACAGAAAACTGTAATGCGAGCATCGTATATCAAATCAACATCCATTAGGCGCATACGTCTTACGCACATACCAAACAATTGCACACAATCTATTGGATGTTTTCCTAATGGACATCCTCCCCCTCTCTCTCTCTCACACACACAGACGTACGCATACTTATCGAGAAAAAAAAAGTAGCGATAAGTTTGAAAACACCAAATTATACCATCAAAATAATATGCGACCGCATTCAATTTGGTTGTACAATGTAGAGAAAAACAAAGCACTTTTAATGAATTTACCCGGACTGATTTCTTTACACACCAACACTCTTATGAGAATGGAATAATCGGAAGAAGGGATGGATACTTTTCGACTTATGAAAATCATTGACTTTTACGTAATTCGACTTTCTAAGGGCAACCTTCACGTTAATAATCATCTAGTATATACGTAATCGGTTTAAAGATAGGTATAAAGTAGTTTTGTGGTCGTATATAATACGGTATGTGTACCGTTGTTGATATGACGTTTCATCAACATAACCACCGCCAGCAAATTGTTAAATGAATTCCGGAATTTTACTGTAAAAATTCAAAATTTTACTTGTTCATGCTGTCAATGGCATTTGGATTGTTATTTTGGTTTCCTTGTCAAAAACGACCTAATCACAGTTACTGTCAGTTGCCAAAGAAATACAAAAACCGAAAACTTTACCGCGTATAGTTTTAACTCTGAAGGCCAAACCACATTTCGTATTTTGCAAAAACAAATTCTCGCTCCGAAGATTATCCGTATTACACGCCGTTGAATTCATTGAAAATGATTCAGTTTTGGTTTCGAGAAAAAAAAACAATCTTCGGACGATGTGATCGCCTTTTTGCAGTCCATGAAAGGTCGATATATCGCACAAAATCTCTTTTTATTTCGGAATTACAAATAATTTATACAATTTTCTTGCATAAATCTTAAGATTTTGACAGTATATTCAACCCACCCACACGTACACATTGTGTATGAAGCTCATACATTTATATATATAATTTTTTTTTGTAATGCCATTGACGCCTTTAATTGTATCTTGTCATCGTCAATGGTGTGCTACGTAACTGGCTCTCAACTTGAAGTGGGCACATTCTTTCATGTCGCTAATGTTGCTGTTGCTGCTTTTTCTGTTCACTCAATTCCTGGTTGTGATGTTTGTTGCACACAGCGAGCCTCAACGTCCAAAGTAACAAGCGCACGGTGGAATAAAATTAGAGACTGGATTGCGTCGTGTCAAAACTTTTGTTTTCTTGTGTTGGTTTTAGTTTTTTGTTCCCTTCTATTTAAATTATTTCTCTTTTTTTTCTTGCAAGCGCGCGCGAAAAATGTTCATATTGAAATTCAAGCATTTAACCTCTTTGTAACGAGTTTGTTTTGTTTTGCTTTTCGTTATTCTTTGCTTCGCAAACTCGAGAGCAACCCATAGAATGCACTGTTTGTGTTTCCATCGGTATTTTATACAATGCAATTCGTATTGCCTTTAATATGCATCCAAATTGAATTTTCAATGGGCAACGCACTGCTAACAATGGATGTGTGTATAAATTTCCATCTTACACACACACGCTCTCTCTCTTCCTCTCTCTCGCTCATGACTATTTTATTTGCGGTTGTGTGTGTGTGACTTGAGTATGTTGAACGAATAACAATTGGCTAGAATATGTGTTCATCGGGCTCAATCCTTTACGTTTACATAAATAACACCGGAACATTCCTTTCGTTTGTCGAATAACTACGTATGTTCGCATTGTTGCGTAGGTAAAACGAAACCGATTCAAATCAATTCAATTGTATAAAAGTCAGCGCATTTTTCTACCTATGTGTCCGTGGCCAATGTGCTTGCACCAGATTTGTAGTACTCGAAGAAACGAACTATGCAGGCTGAAAAAATTAACAAAATCGCGTATACTGAAGATATTAATATAAAATGATGCAGAAGATGATGATGAAGAAATATTAATGTGAATCAATTCATATATGACCATACAATAAAAAAAATCAGCCAAACCGCACAAAACACACTTCAATCACAACAATATAAAAAAAAAATCAGTTTATTAATGGTACTTCAGTTTGCCATTGTATATTTTATTGACAAAAACTGATTCAATCCATTTTGAGAAGAAAAAAAAATCCAATTGATGATTATAGAGTTGTGTGTTTCGGTTTTTCACATTCTTCAAAACGGAATAAAACATAACCAAAAATGAAGTGGATGCTGGTCTATAATAATTGTTTTCATTTTGGTATACCTTTGGAATACAAAGCAATTGGAATCCTCATATGCATACGGTAGTGTTCGTTATCCATATGCAATTGTACAATCCAATTCGAATAACGATGTTGACTGCCAAATTTTGCAATTGCTGTCATTGTTTTTCATTTTCAAATTCATTCCAGTGCATCCGCACGCATTTAGTCATCCAAAATGGAATGCAGTGTGGATGCAAAAAAAGGTGAATACATTGAGGATACAATGGGCGCATGCAGTGAGGAAAACCACTTCAAACCGGAGATCTAAATCAAAATGAACAGCAGTCGAAATAACAACAGAAATCTACATCTTTCACTGAGACTCACTCAATTCGAATGCATGCAGAGAGATAAAGAAAGAGTTAGAGAGAGAGATGCTTTGTACGTTTGTGTTCCTAACGCCATCGATAAAGTGCTCTTTACTTTAACCGGTTTATTTGAAAAGTGCTTCATTGTTGTGTCTCAAATGTTTACTTTACATATTTTTCATATTCTGGCCCATTATCGTTTCGAATAGGCAAGTAAGTCATTTCTCATCATCAACATGATGCGCATATTTCAAGAACGGGTTAGGATGAGAACGAATAACAAAAACTTAAACGAAATAAATTATTAATTATCATCAAAATTTACAGCAGCAATTTTTCAACATACCAGTATCAAAATGATGGCGAGGCTGTTAACCCGAACCGACACATCCAATCTATTTTCATAGCATCATGCTGATTTATGCAATGGACACGAATGCACAGCTATAACAATAAAAACAACAGCAACAGCACACATCTGACCACGATTTCATGTTAAGTTCACGATTCGATTTCGTTTTGACCACGATACATTACAAACGGTTATTAGTGCTCTTCTATTCTGTCATTTTTCTCTCTCTCTCTCCTTCTCGCTGTCCCTTTGTCTTATTTTACGCGTTGTGTCCCAAGGTGGAGAAGAGAAATCGTCTTTGGAATTGGCATTTTTATGACATGCAAGATCGGTCCGCGCAAGCAGAGCACACAAATACCACATGTGTATCTCAATTGCTTTTTTTTTCTCTTTCATTCAGCAAAATCACGAGATTTATTAATGATATGCGCAGGTAGTACGGGACCCGTACATCATTTGAAACGTCCGGTATTAATAGCGAATTCCCGCCAAGAAAATAACAAAAAAAAACCAGTGTTATTCACAATATTGTACATTTTCTCATGCAATACGAACCCGTTTTCAATTCATATTCGTCATGTTATTTTTGTTTTTCTTTTGTACAGAAATAAAAAATCACGACTTGAATTGCTCACTCGATTCGCTAAATGATCGAGTTGTTGGTGTTGTTTTTATTATTATTATTTTTAATTCGAAACCATACAAACAGCGGTTGGACACTTGTTTCACTTGAGTAGGTATTTTGCTTGATGTATCATAAGACTGATCTGATTTAAAATCGTTTTCAGTTTGTTTGTGACATGCATAAATTAAGTAAGGTTAGACATTTGAAACCAATTTTTTCAGATTCCTGAGTGCAATCGATGGATAGCTTATTTTTCTTTTTGAAAAATTCAACCAGAAAAATTATTCTCCTTGGAAATGAGGTCTTTCCTAAGAATCTGAATTTAATTTGATCGACCTTCTGAATATTAGCACTAGTACAGCAAACTACCGCATGTTTTGTGTATTTTCATGAGTTTTTTAGACAAACGTCGATATGACTCGAGTTCAAATCATACAATTTTGTTTAAATTGATTAGTTTTTCTGCGGACACCTGGTTGGTTAGAAATATTTTGAATTCCACTTGTTTATACATCGAAACATCAAGCATTACTTCCAATACATTTGGCAGTATATTTCCATATATTTCTTATTCGATCTCCGCCGCCTCATATTGTATTGTTATTTATAAAGCGTGTTTCATTCAAAAGTGCCAGTTATTTCAAATCATAATGGGTTGGAACTCTCCCCCTTTTCTATAATAATGACAACGTGAACGACGACCGTGCACCGTCATCGATGCCGTTGTCGCTAAAGTAAACATTCATTTTACATTTGCAGAAAAGAAACAGAGACAGATAGATAAGAGCCATGGATAATTAATTACCGTACATTAACTTATTTAGTTTATCTCAAATGTCTCGAACACTTCATGAGAAAGTGCGAGAGAGTTGGGCGCTATAGTATTGCTACCAGTACCGCTGTTAAAATTCAAGCAATGGAAAATTGAACAAGAGATTCATATTCCATTTTGATTGCGTCACATGGTGATTTCAGCATTTTGTGAATCCGTTACGTTTCGTCTATTTTGTGTGTGTGTGTGCGATCTACAGATATAGCTCGACCATAAATTATTTAACGACAAGCGGTAAATATGATTCTTATTGCATCTGAACATGCTTCATGCTTTTGATTGCAGCAATTGCAATTCCCGACCGCAGCTCTTTTTTTATCTACTGTCGCTGTTGTTGTCGTTATTTCTATCGTTGGCGTGAGCACCATGCATTGCACATTGAAAATAGCGCGATATCGTGCACAAACGCGCATCAAATAAGATTTACTATTAATTTTGCCAGTTTATGGAATGGGATTTAAAAGTCTTTCGGTATTTTTTCGAAGCAAAAGAGCATTGAAAAAGAGAACGAATGTGAAAAACAAACAATGTACTCATAAAAATTATGGCATATAATTATTCTTCGTTCGAACGTAATTGGTTCTCCTTTGATCGAGTAACTCTTCGATTGCGCTTTTCTCTTCGGTTTTTCTTCTTCTCTATTGAAAGAAATAGTAAAAGTTCAGAAAAATCGCTCTGCTTATCGCTTCATCTGTAATAAGCAAATAGACAGATTCTTTTTTTTTCAATATTACCGAACCGGGATATTAGATTTTGTGATGGCACAGATTCGAAACGTTCAATTAAAAAAAATGCGATCGAACGATAATGCAATTGGTTCAATATGCACGTTTTCCGGCGCGAAAGCGAAATATAAAATGAATAAAAAGAAAGAATGCAACAAAATCCGAATGCTTATTTCAATTATCATTCATCTGAAATTTATTTGTTTACTCGGCAAACCTGTTTATTATCGAACGATTTAGCGGTCATTACACGGAAACATATTAATGTTTGTTGTTTTTATTTTTGTGCAAAAATAGATGCAATGACACGCCCCATTCAACATAACCGTCAGCTCATTAAATGGCCATTTTAGTTAATCGTTTTTCAATTGCCGAGGAAGTGCCTCTTCCATTTTTCACTCATTATTTTTCGATTTAGTACACATGTACTGATATCTGCTACTGAAAGCAATTTGCCTTTTTTGCACAAGAAAAAAAAATTGAACATATGTACAATGATATAAATAGAAGACACCTGCAAACAATCAATGAAAGAGCAAACGACGGCCCCGGCCGTTTCATATCATAAAAGCCATTATCTATCAATCAACACAGTTTTGCATTTCAAACACTATTTGAAGCATTTTTTGCCATTTATTGGCGACGGCCCTTGTGAAAAAAAAAAAACCAACTGACCAACCGCTTTGGTTATGTATAAAAACTTGAAAAGTAATCGATTGCCGCAAATTAATCAACTGAAAATAGTTAAAGAGAAGTAGTTACTAGAGATTTTCGTTGATTAGTAGACCTTTTTATGTTGAAAACTATCAATCATAATCAGTCGATTTGGTTGAAAATTGATCCATCATTAAATTTACACGCGGGCCAATTGAATGCAATTTTGAACGGAACCCAAAATTTTTGCTTTGATCCCGCTAAATAGCCATAAACCACATCAATAAATATTTGGGATAGTTTTTTTTTGCTAGCATAGATATGTATGATTGAATTATATTATCATGTTCATGAATGTTTTGTCTTCTAACTTTATTCTCGACCAAAACGTCGAAGCGACAGCACCATTTGAGAGAATTTGTCATTCATTGTAGTTCATTGAATAGTTCAACTATCTAACTAAAAATGAATCGATTTTTGTTGGAATTCTGACAGTTGTGGTGTGTTTTCAGCGTCAAATGATCAATTCCGAAGAAAGTATGAAAAACGAAGAACAATCTGGAATTTTATATATTTTTTGCGAGGAAATAAAAACGTTTCGAGTATATTGTGAACTTCATCTTTAAAGAAACACACACACATTATTTTGTTCGGAATCTCAATTTTCTCGTTCGCACATTCAACTTCAAAGCAAAATATCCACACAACAAAAAAATCCGACATTATGTATTGTTGTCGTCAGTAATGTTGTCGAAAAGAAGCACTCTCTTCGTTTTAATTGTCAGGCTCATTTATATTCCAAAAATATTTTATGTGCGTGTGATACATTGGCATACGTTCACCGCATGTCTGTTTAACATTAGTGTGGTGTGCGCGCACATATGCTGTGTCATGTACTTAGAATGTTAAATAATTTTTTTATATTTAATGTGATATATTGCACGCATTCATTCTCTTTAGGCTCCTTTTCACTGGTTTTCTTCTTTTTTTTTCATTATTTTATACTGTCTTGTTCATTTTCAGGGCACTGGCAAATTTGTAGACGACTGCCGTTTGCGCGTAATTCAATTCACGCTTTATTACAAGGAAGACACACTCGAAAGGATTCAAATAACAAGTGAGTTTTTTTTTCTTTATTTGGTATATATATGTTTTATCCGCATGATGCCGCAAGGTTTTTTTTTGATGATGTAAACAGCGAATGAAAAATTGATCGAAATATTTTAAGATTTTTGAAATTCGAAACGTCAAATGCACAGACGTTGTTGATTTTGACGAGGCCACATATGTGTATGTGTGTGATCTAGCTTGTGTTTGGATTGTAATCTTATGAGAGCTATGTGTTGCCGTGCTGTCATTAAAACAGTCAACTGTAAATGGTTAAATTTCAATTAATGGTTACGCGATTATTGACAAGCTAATGAAAGAGAAATCGTAGAGAATGCATTATTTTCGGTTAAATTTCCAATCAAAACTCAAGGTGAACAAGTTCAATTGCCTTTGAATCTGTGAAAAATAAAACAAAGCGTTTTGTTTTGTGTCGACGAGATTTTCAATTCATTTAAATGTAACGAAATAACGCATTGCCTCAAGTTTTTCTCTCGAAAGGTTTATATATCGATTCATTTTAACGTTTATTTCTTTCATATCACAAATCTTAACTCGTGCTGATATGCTTCGTCATCTAAAGGAGAAAATTCGATATCGTTTGTGGAGCATAGAGCATGAACTTGTATGTTCTAAACATTAAATCTCTCGTCTTTTCCATTCAACTCGCAGGTCATATTTTTTGTTGTCGAATGCATATCTTTCATCTTCTTTTGTGCATTCAAAAAAAAACGACCAATTTTATGGATGGTTTTCTATTTTATCGTCTCTATTGCGGCATGATGTAGAAAGTAATGGTGAAGCTTTGGATTGGTGATATAATAAACTTGTCAAAAAAGAAATGCACACGCGTCACGTTAATGCTGGTGAGCACAACAAGTCACCGATTTAAAATGAGAAAGTCGTCAAATAATCGCATGTTTGCGATCGTAAAGTGTCATTTAATTGCCGGCAATTGTTTTGCTGTTGTTTGTTTATCTTTCTTTTTTAAAGCTGTCATTTTGTTGGTTTGCCTTAACTAGATGAGAAGCCAGTCATTTGTTGACAAATAACAAATGGTACCCTATCGTGTGCGAATCAAACGCAAACAGTAGACAAGGCGAAATAGTAAAGAGAGGAAAATAGAAGCTGCAAAATCACCAGCTAAACTCATGTGAATGAACTAACAAATGCGGGTCCATAGACAAACGTCAATGCAACAAATATAAAAAAAACTGAATTTCTCTCTCGCTCGCTGTCGTTCTCATTCTCTTTCCATTTGACACACGAAATGCACTCACACGCACTTAAAATGCAATTGCAGACATTTCACAGTGAATAAAAAAAAATGTGAAGAGCATAAAAAAACCCGAGCCATGACAAAGCGAAAAACGCGCAAATTGTAAGCACGTAGCAATTTTACTAAAAATACTCACGATGTGATCCGTATATTTGTGTGTGTGTTTTTTTCTTCTCATTTTACACGAAGCTAAATGTAACCGTGTTATTTTCTCTCGGTGCATTTTTTTCCTCTCCTTCTAAACTCGGTTGTCACTCGCATAATCGAAGCAGTCTAGACGCGCTGAAACCATTTTTTCTACCTTTTTGGTTTTAGTTTATAAACTACCTCACAGCAACATCGACTGTGTTGTAGAATAAAAGAAAGCGAAACAAAACAACACAAGACGCACATAATTAGAGAGTTGAATTGTATTTTGCAAATGCGATACGCATTTGGATAAACGTTACCATTTATTTAATTGAATAAGGTTGATGCCGGTTATACGGATCTAAACGTTCGTTTTAGATTCTTTCTTCTGTTTCTCACACTCTCCCCTCAAATAAGAGAGAAAAACAAAACAAGCAAAAAAGAAAACAATTATGTGCAATAAATACGCACAGTCGCACACACACACATTTATGAAATCGTTATCAAATAGTCTAACAAAGTCTCGATGGAAAAATGCTCGCTTTTCGGTGAAATGTTCAAATAAAACTCAACTTAAAGCTATGTGTTATGCAATATAAAGGGGTTGCTTTCACTTCAAACACCAAATTCAAACCAATGAAATATGAAGTAAATATTTCCAAAGTCCGAACAAATTAAATGAGAGAATTTGAATAAATTATATTCATTTCCAACCATTCACACTGTTTCATTCAATGCGTGACGCGCCGTTTATCCTTTTTTACGGGCGCAACACTTCTGCACTCCTTCACTCGATATTTTACATTCCCTTTCTCTCTCACACACACATACACACTTTTTCCTTTTGTTTATTGAATTCTTGTCCTTTATTTCCGTTACACAGTCGAATTCTCTCTCTCTCTCTCTCTCTCTCTCTCTCTCTCTCTCTCTCTCCTTCGATACTAAGTGACGCAAAACATTTAATGCATTTCATTTTCTTGTTGTTAGACAATTCAAAAATGAGCCGAACAAATTGAAATGGATCCAGTATAAACGTCAAGACCCATTGCCATTCGGGCCTCTTTATTTTGCTGCCACCCAGCCTGCCCATTTGAATTGATACAAATAAATGCGCACCGTATTCATTGGTATGCAGTTAATATTTTTCAAACATAACGACTTCAATTATGCCAAACCATAAAATTTGCTTCGGAAGAATTGTTTCACGAGTTGTTTATTGTAATTTTGTAATATGCCATTCGCCACCGTTGCCATTGTCCTAGATATATATACTGCCGATGGGTTCTGTTTTTTTTTCTTTACAGCGTCTCATTTTCGAATAAGTCATGCCATTCATTATGCGCTTGAGTTTTCTTCTAATGAATTGTGAATAAAAACGTGAACCTTTCGAACAGTTCAATGAAACCGACATTCGGTCGTAATGTCGATTCGCAAAAAAGAAACACTTTGATCAAATATCGCTGGAAATGTGAACAATGGAATTTTTCATTGTTCAGTGCGTGTGTTTTAGCTGCAGGTTACACGGTTTAAATCAATTTGCCAAATGTTTTCGTTTTACTCGAACGAAGCAAATGATTTTTTTTTCTTCGTAGCGTCGATTTCATAAAATTCAATTTCCAATCTTGAAAATCACTGCACCCACTGCAAGGCAAAATTAGTATGTATTCGAGACTACAATGATTGGCTGTGTTAAAGTGAGTATAGCATTAGATTTTCTCGTCAAAATTTATGATAATAATAACCGATTGAAGATTTTGAAGAGATTAAACAAACACCCATTATTTGATTAACATTGGCTAATCCCTGTTAAGCTTGAAGTTAACTGTAGAAAGTGGGCCAACATGAAAATGAGTCGAATCGATGCTCGTAATAGCCGGAAAATCCATTAGTATCGAAAACTTTGAAAGTTCATAAAACAATGGGCTCAACTGTGAGGCATTAGTACACATCCACTTTGTTAAGATTGTGTTGGTACTTCCGCCTTTTTTGGTGACCGATTTGTATTTGGTTCACTTCATTCAACCGTCCGTTTTGTGATAAAATGTGAAAGTGAAAGTCGTAATGGAATCCAGAGTGTTTGCGAACGCATCTGAATGAAAATGCTGATGAATACGGCAACGAAGAAAAAAAGAAAAACGGAAAGAAAGAGAGAAATGGTATAGATGAAGACGTTGCAAATGATTATCTCTTTGATTTTCGCAAATTTTCTTGTTTGATGTTTTTTTTTTGTTTTATTGTGCGCATCTCATCATAGCAGCGAATTAACTCTCAACCAAATGTATCGAAATGCAAACAGAAAAGAGAGAAGTAATCAGATCCCGAATAGAAGTTCACGTTTTAATGGTGTTCGTAGCTCGTGCATGATCTTACTGAATTAACTGTTTTGCTGCCGACAAACCCATAAAGTATTTAAAAACTGAAATTACATTAATAAACTTTGTTGATGTTTCATTGATAGCACCAAAAACTTGATCTCAATTTTCAAGTTTTGGACTGTGTGTTCCTCCCTATTTTTCCGCCATTCGTCACGGATTCCAATTTATGGCAATGTTGAATTGATCTGTTTTCAGTCTCTTCCCGGGCGTCTAATCACATTCTCAAACATCAAGTCGGATTTTAGATTGCGGAAGGAAATGAACCCCAGACAAATGCACATTTACAGATGCTCACAATAGGGAATTAATTTCTAAATTAAATGCCATCATTTATGAACTAGATTTGAAATACCATCATCCAATCGATTTGTTGGGAAAATGGTTTCATTGGTTTTTAGGATAAAGGCCAAAGGAAAAACACAAAATATTAAAAATAGTCTCTGGTACAAGCTAGGGTACAAGATAGCGGGATGAGCGGATGACGATTTCAAGCGAAATGAAAATTGACAAAGACCAAAGTTGAATACATTAAACATAATAAAATTCTCCGTTTTATAAAGGTATAGAATCAGTGTGACTCTCGGTATGTGTGTGTATGTTTTTGTTGTTGTTATGTGCTTTCTGCTTCGTGTTGTGTGTTTGGTATTGCCAAGTAAAAACAGCATTAAAGTCCATTAAATTATAATTTTTGGCTGTTATATTATTCGTTGTTATTGTTATTGTAGCTGTGTGTCAGTCGAATGAGCGCCCGTTCGTTCGCTACCAAAACATAGAATATGCTACGATTCATTTTAGATACTTTTGCATTTGTTTTTGTTGTATAGAATGTAAGACACGGTGCGCTACTGGCTCGTTGAAAAAAGAATGACTTTTTTCTTCTTCTTCTTCTTCTTCTTCTTCTTCTCTCGTCTTTCGTTGAAATTTTTGCTGTTTGTTTAATGGCCATTTGCATGCTTTTACATTCTTTCGTTTCGATGTGACTTACGTGCGTTCACATTTAATAAAATCGAAAAAACGAAACAAAAATGAGACCGCCAACATTCGCTCGCCAGCAGCCAAAGGGAGACATTTTCATTTGAAAACGTGCGCGGGTGCAAAAGCACATCTACACGAGAGAAAAAAGAAGCGTAAAATAAACTGAACGAAGGTTGTTGCTGTTGTTGTGTTTATGTGGTACGTGTTGCGGTAGCATTTTATGTAAATTGCTACAATGAGAATATCGCGAAAGAAAGCGTAAAATGCTACACAATAAACGAACAAATCGACGAAAGAAAAGAAAAAAACACCGAAGAGAGAGAGAGAGATGTGGAAAACGGCAACTGTTAAAAATACATTTACGGATCATTGACTCATTTCCGATTATCGTTTATTTATTACCGACAGCGTTTTTTGCGCGATTCAACGACAACACAGTACATAAATAAAATTCCTTTATCATTTTCTTCAAGTTTTCAACCTGTACATTTTTAATAGATTGGCATTTTTGTGTTTCGTATACCAGTTGCGCGATGCATGTTTTATGTGTGTATGTGTCATTGGTCTGAAACGAAATGTGCAAATGAAAAGCAAAATGATGATGATGCATCCCATTCGGTTGACTAATCAATTATGCCAAGCGAATCTAGATAAACGCGATTTGAAATCATTATTATGAAATTGATTCGGTGCACACACCGTTGGACAGGTGCTAATGAAATGCTCAATCTATATCATGGCAATAAAATACATACCAATTTCACAACTCAATTTAACCATCAATCGTACGATCAATTCGCATTTATATTCGAATCAATTCACATTTTTAACTCGGGCAACTGGTGAATTCGCAAAAGATGTGTTTAAAATCAAAAGATATTCATATTTTGATCTAAATCGACGATGTGAAAATAGTGCAACGAACTTCCAAGCGCATGGCATGATAAAATGACAGAGAAATATACTTATTCGCTGCCTTAAATATCGATTGAATAGAATTTAAGCAAGAAAATGAATCAATAGTGAGAGCGCTCAAAAGAGTAGAAAAAAATGGAGCACAAAAAATTGAGTGAACCCGGCAATGGCGACGTGACAAAAGCAAAATTGATAAATACAATAACAACAAAAATGGCTCATTTGAATTGGATGCCGCCATTGGAGACGTATGCAAGCATTTTATCTAAACTCAATTTAAATCAATTTAAAAATGCGCAACTCAAACGACGGAAGAAATGACAAAATAATGCAAATGTAGATAAAGTCGTTCATCTTCGATTGCACAGCCTAACCAAGCTTTTTTTTGGTATCCTTCATTTTCAATTTATCCTCACTTTAGTGCAGCCACTTCATCCGCTTTGATCATCATAGTATCTCTACAATGATTGGTTTAGCTCGATTTTTCAATTTCAAATAAGATGCAATCGATTTATGGTGCAGAAAAAAAACGTCCAGTAAAATCAAGTAAAATATAGTAGTCATTAAAATAGTAACTATTTGACCATAGTGATAAAATGTTACTTGACATTTCGGTTTAATTTTCATTTCTAGTGGATCCATCTATGAAACATCTTTTAATCTCAAAAATGTAAATGGGTTGTCGTGTATTTCAACCCGTAACATTACCAGAAATACAAAAACAAGAACAGAATATAATAAACCCAACGGCAAAATTTATGTGAAAACGACATACCGAGAGACAGACAGTTTTCTTCGTTTACCGTTATAGAAGCGGCAAACAGGAAAGATCCAGTATTCACTGTTATTTTTTTTTTGTTCGAATGCATCATTTTTCATTTTTCAGTCATTTGAAAGATGAAAAAAAAAAACATAAAAAGATGAAAAATATCTTGTGTATGCGAGCGCGTGTATTTCTTCTTCATCGTTTCCTTCTTTGTTTGTCATCTTTTACCGTCAGCGCACGTTCTCTCACATTTCGGCATTCTAATATTTCAAATATATAATAATTCTGCGGTGTTTTGTCATTCGCACTCGCATTTACATTTCACATGAGACGCCGCAATTTGAATCACACAAACCTATGCAGTACCTTTTCCTTTAAATGCTTCAGTAAAAGCAAAAGCACGAACAAAAGTGGTGTTGCTTTTGTTTTGGCGTTATTTGGTCGCATTTCGATATGGTTGTATGTTATATGATAACTGTCGTGAGTCGCCTGCTTAAGTACCATCATCGCCGTCGCCGTCATCGTTGCTGATGTGCATTTTTTTCATGTCTTGTGGAACATTCGCCAATTTTTTTTTATGAAAATAAATGTTTATATACACTTTTGCCATCTTTTCTTCCGCCGTGTTCATGTGTGCTGGTGTCGTTGTACTTGTATGTTTATGTGCAACATTCTTCAGTCATATGTAGCACATTGTCATATATATTTTTTTCATTCCGTTGCTGAATTTATCTCACTTTTACTCGAAGCAAAACGGTAACGCTTTTTATCGTATCCTTTGGAAGCACATTTTCACCTGAGCGAACACACACACACACACACATTGTGAATGGCGTACACTTGATGATATGCAGAAAGAAACATGCATATACGCTTGAATCCGGCTCAGAAGAAATACCAGAGCAGAGGAAAAAGAATGAATAAAAATGGTGCAAATAGTTACATAAAGGGAACGTAAGAACAATTGCACATTACTAATGGGTAAATACATGTTTCGGTGTATGTGTATTTTATTTTATTTCTTACATTCATCCCCTCAATCTGAGTCTGAGAGCCTCGGAATTGTTTTGGCCAAGCACATGCAACCGCAAAATATAAAAGTAAAACGTAAAAAAACGTCGGGAGAATGGGAAATAATAAAATAAATAAGTAATAATGAGATGGTGTGTGGCTTTGCTACGCTGGCGAAAGTATCATTGGGAGAAAATGTCGATGGAAATGATCCTATGCACAACAGGCCCAAAAAAAAAAACAAAAGAATAATATTTGTACAAATGATTGTAAAAAACCAACGATGTGAATAAAAAAAATTATCGAAATACGTGCTCGACTCTTTTTAGAGAAATCTTCTTATCTCAATTGTTGGCGATGGAGGGATGTATGTTTGTACTTGTACAGCATCAACCGCGATTGACTCACACTTCTTGAATTTTCGACAGATTTTGAATTTTCCATCGTCGATTTATTTATGAAAATACCGTTCGACACCATGTCTTTCGCTTTCATGGCATTCAAATACCTATTATTACCGTATCCTCAATCGTATAACAATTGGAACCAAAGGGTGCAACACAACAGACACGCGCAAATTCAACACACAATTTCCTCACAACATTCACATGCAATGCGTTTGCGGTAAAAGTTGGCTCTTTTGTGTGTGTGCAAATTTGTGTGGAACCATCAACGGGTATTTGCGTCACGTACATCAATGGCAATATCCTTTGTTTTCAGCAGGTACATAATCCACATCCAGATGATGTCGATTGCATTTCGCATCCAATACCCAAATGCACCAAAAATATTGTGTTTGCTGTTCGTGTACAAAATTTACGACGGATTGCCTCTTACTCAAATTTAAGAGAATGAAAATTTCTGCATTTGTGTAGGAAATTAGCACATTCATGCAATTGTGGCCAAAAAACCATTTGATTTCGGTCACATCCCTTTTTCAGTCTTCGTCCAAATGTCACCAATGAATGAATATTTTAGCCTTTGAAATTTGTCCATTGATACGTTAAAGTTTAAAAAAAATAAGAAAAGAGCATACAGAACAGGCAGTGACAATGACAGACGACTGACACTCTAAAAAAAAATCGAGAATAAACAAGTGGGCAGTTACATTACTGTATCAATCAATTTCATAGCGATTTTCCATTCAAAATGGTCCGATGATATTCTACAATTTTATGCTACTAAATTTAACTCTCAAATGATAAAATTCTAAAAAAAGTTGAAACATTAAATTTTGAAAATCCATGTAAATAAAGTTCAGCGAATAAATGCTACAAAAATAAATGTCTCTCGAAAAATAAAATATTACCAGTTTATCTGTCTAATACGCAGCCACTGTAAACATGTGATAATTAGGCATAGACCGTGATGAAAATCATGTGTAAATATGGCACGAGAGACAGACAAAAGGAAAACATCGAGTTGAGTAATATTTTCGTGGCGTTAACATGTCTGTCGCGCTTTTAATATGAATGTTTAACTCATGCTCGGGTTACATTGAGTCTTTATATGTCGAATGTTTTGCTGAAAAGTTTAAAAGTTTTTTATTTACCAAGTCAATATCGCCAACCCACGGTTTTAAGATCTATTTATATAAAATTAATTGCATTTCATTCATCGAAATTGGTGAAAAATAAAGATTTGTCCCAATTTGAATTCTGTTAAAAATTTATAAATTATGATTTTTCAATTTCATTATCTGGTGGGGCTGTCGACATTGACGTTTTTCTATTGCTTTGAATATTTGTAATACAATCCGAGCATTTCCATTTCATAAAAGCACATGTTTACCCTATGTTGTTATTTTTCTTGTCGCTATGAATGGCGTCATGAAATAAAAAAAATGTCGAAATTTTGCCAAATGAGAAAGTCGTCAAGACGGAGTACAGTGCATTTAAACTGATGGCGAAAGTGAAACACGCACAAATATGATTAACTGGATTTGGGTGTTGGTTTTGGCAATGGTGGTGTCAGATAAAGCAAAAAAGACGAATGTTTCAGGGTGAAAAAGTATTTTATTGGAAATGTTATCGATGTTGGTGTTGGCAGTGACAATTTCATGGACAGACATAAAAGTAAACATAAGCAGGCGACATGCAATTATATGTACGTTATGTGAAAGTCGAAACGGCAAAAATCAACTGATGGCTCCAGAACACACTGAACATGTCACCCCAAATATTGATATTGTTTCACATCCAGTATTCGACCTGGATCTGATTGAGATGTATCGGACAACAGAAGTGCTATTGAACACAATGTGGAATATTCTTGGTTCATTCAAGTCAAAGTGTAAATATGAAATTTTGGCTGGACACACCATAGTCATAGAGAGTAAAGTGGTAATATTTTAAATTATTGGATTTTAGATTATTGGGTTAAAAATTGATTGAGGTGTGCACATGTAGTGTTTTCACAAAAGGCCAACCAAAATCGGATATCGAAGCGACTAAATTAAAATGTTAAATCAGAAAAATAAAATGAGATCAATCAATGAGATTGATAATATTTTTTAGTGGTTATACCTCATAAAGAAGGGAAAACGACTGCCTGCTAGGCATCTTAAAAAAATTGCCATTTTCTTACAACGTCAAATGAAATGAACTTATGGAGTGAACGTACGAAAAGAAAACGAATGACGTTGAATAAACCAATTTGAAATGATTCAATCAGATTGTCGTTTGCCATCTCTCTTTCTCTCCCTTGCTCGTTGCCAAAAGTACGTCTTTGCCATACACAAGTTTCAATCACTAGTTTTTGCTATTGGCAAAGCCTGAGTTATCACGCTACTGTATATGTAGACACTTTATGAATAGCATTCGCCGTCTCACTACCTTTTTATTGTTCCGATTTTATGGTATTTTGCCGTTGGGCAATTTGAATGATGACTGATTTTATGTTTCACAATCGGAGTATAACATCGAAACGATATTTTGGCCGGATTTTCGCTGTGGCATTTTATTATTTAATTTTCGATAAAACAAATGAAACATTTTTTTGCTTTTTAACATAATGAAAGTGCGGCGTCAAACTCATTCCATTCTCAAATCCATCACTGCAGTGTCATGCCACCACCGTCAACATTTTTTTCCATTTATCAAAATTCAATGAATATCACGAATATTTGTATCCATTCAGTTTCAAGTCAATTAACATTATCACATAGTTGTGTGATTTCTGTCGATCCAAGCAAAAATGGTAACCGCTCGGCATACTTGTGATGACCACACCTTAATGTTTAAGTAATCCAACTATTCATAACATGAATTGCATGAAATGACAACATAGCTTAACAATATTTTATTGAAATATTATACGAATGAAATGCAACCGCATTGAATTTTCGGCATAAATAGTTTGTATTGCTTCTGAATTTTGATGGCATTGATATACACGTTAAATCAATGCATATTTGAAATTGTTTCAATAAAATTCAACCATTCGACTCAACCAAAAGGAAATATTAAATTGGCTCAGGAATGCTTTGCGGTTTGTCATAACAATAAAATATATCTTCAACATGAAAGTTTTAACATTTCTAAATATTGGTTCATTCGATTGCATTGATTGTTCATACATTTTATCGAGTTCAATATTGTCAATAAGTAGTTCTCCATGAATTGATATTTCTTGTAGAACAAACGCAACAATGTATTGAAAAGCTTAAAAAAGAGAACACACAATTAAAAGACGTTGACGACGGAATTTTCTTCGGAAAATCTGAAGATGATGTTGAGAATCGCAAGAATATTTCATCAGAAACAAACTGTCGCATTTCAAGTCTTAAAGCACTAAAGAAATGAGATTTTTTTTCCATTCAAATTGAATTTTCCATAAAAAGTTCCATTTGAATCGAATTCATGCTCTGAAAATGCAGTCAAACTGATTTAATCTGCTTCATAAAACATTAATTGTTTGTTGCTGTTTGACTTTGTGTTTCCGCATATTCGCATCAGTTATTGTCGTCGTCGTCGTCGTCGTCATTGTCAGGTCTGTTGTTTCCATGTGATTTTTAGTACAACATGCGTTGTGTTTTCAGTTGAAAACATGTTGTGGGTGTGTGCGCCCAGGTAATCAGCACAAAATTTTCCTATCTATTTCTCTATAGTACTCAAACCCCTTTTTTTTCGCACTGACGAAGAAGAAGCACGTGTGCTGCTGCACAAAACACATTTTGCCTACTCATTAATGTTTTTCTAATTGTGTGCTCATGCGAAAAGTTAAAGTTCTTGAACAATCGGTGAATCGGTATGGTGTATGAAGTTAAAATTTCCTGCAATGTTTGCATATATCGACAAAATGGTTGCTATTCTATGGCCATTACTTGCGAGCAATAGATAGAGAATGGCAATATCTGAACATGGGCGTTTAATCCATTGTTTTATTTAATTATGGAAAAGTGTACATACCTAGTGAATGTTTGCACGGTTGTACGGAAGGGATGTTCGCGTCATTCAACAAGCAAAGGCAGAGATGAGAGAGAGAGAGAGAGAGAGAGAGAATGAATGGATAAAGAGACACCTCTCTTTATCTCTCTTTCTGAGAGAGTTGGAAATGTCGGAAAGACAAATTCATTATTCGATGTGGTTTAGTCATTGTCGTCATCGTTGTCGTTGATTCACGTGCTGATCTGATGATCTTGATGGAATGTTGCATTCCAAATGCTTGTGTAAAATTTAAACGATTTATCTACTTTGTCGACGATTTATGCGCTTTCCAAAATCGGAACGAGTAAGTGCGTTCGCGCTTTTGTTGTTAGATTATTTTTTTTCACTTCTGCTCTCATTTACTCATGAATAAAGTTGACTTTCTCATTTAATTAGAAATTGGTTATACGCGTATCCTCGATGCTTTCTTTCATTTTGTTTACACAATGGTTATGTGTATTGTTTGGATGCGCGAACGCATGTACAAACATACACTTTTTCTCCCTTTTCTCTAACTGCCGTATACAATTAAAGTTAGTCGAATTGTTATCACGTTGATTTTCGATTCTTTCATTTGCCTAAGCATGCATTTTATTCAACGAACGTAACTCAAGAGTTTCCTGATTTCAAGAAACACCATCACCACCACATTTTGCACACGTACGCATTTCACTGTGATGATTTCGGTCGGCATCATTACTTGATCAAACATAAACTCATCAATATCCACATCGCAGAAAATACCACCATCAAATCGGATAGTGTTTTATTTTCGTCTTTTTAACATTTCGCTCAGCTCTGTAATACTGGGTTATTGTGTGCTTGTCCTTTGAAGCCCGCTAACATATCAATTGGTTTGCAATAAAAACAAATCGATTCACGCGCTTATTGTGTTCCAGTGTCCGGCAATCAACAGTGATGACATGTTGAGTGAATAACTTGCTTTTATTGTCACTTTCAACGCAATATATACCGGCCGATATACTGTTGCTGCTATACCATATACAATTTTTATTTGATGTGCGTGTGTGTGTGTGTGCGTTGGTAGGGCATTAAAGTGACGAAAAATTTGGGGCGGTTTTATATGATATGATGACGGTGTATTTAGGCCGGATGATTTTGTGTATCGATTGACGATGTTTACGACCAAATTCAATGGCTCTTTGTTTGCCTCGTAAAATCTCTCGTTTGCACACAACCAAATCAGGTTATATTGGATTGTCGAGCCATTGTAATAGTTTAGTGCGCACATTCGATTTTTTTGCACTGCTCTTTATTCCATCTTTCAGAATAGCCTATATTCATTTTAGTGTTAAAATATCCCGTGTACGGATATGAAATTCAGTTTAGCGTATATTTGTTTGTACCTGGTGCGTTGAGGTAATGTAAATATTTGGCTATAGAAACGTGTACCATGTGCAACATGAGTCTCTCATCGAACAAATATTTCGCACGCACACACACACACACACACACACGCGTACACTGTCGACTTCCCGCTGGCTTTTCGTTAGTTTTTCTTTCCTTTTGTCTACCACAAAAATCCATTTCAAACATAAATAAATAGTCGAAGAAAAAGCGGTGAAAATGGCATTAATGATAACACACAGACCTACAGTGGATACTTTTCGAAATCGTTTATTTGTTTTCTTGTCCAGTGTGCCAGCATGTATGCACCGTGCACAAACACTCACACACTTACACACAAATCTTAACATGTCATGCCAACAACACATTTATTAAATCCCATCAAACCCATTTGACGCAACAATACCAAATTCAAAGGACTGTATGGTTTACTATCACAAAAACAACAAATTTTGTGGCGCGTGCTGCAAACAAAGATTTGTGCAAATTGGACATCCACTTTACATCAAAATATGAATAGAACATACGTACCCTTTCATACTCTTTTTCAATTTCATCCAACTATTTCACTGTGACATTTTTCAAGTTCAACAGATTGTTCTTCTTCTCTGTTTTCATGCGAATGTAAAAAGTTAACAGCAATAATGAAGATTTAAAAAAGTAGGTGGTTTGATAAACCATATCATATTCGTGAAACACAAATTGTTTTAATAAAAAAATGAGAATTACTCACTTGAAGGTATTCGAACATTTAAATGCATGTGTTTAAATCTAATAAATTTTATTTAGGCTCATTTTTATGAGTATTCTAGAAATAAATTATGAAAAAGAAGGAATCATCGTTGAGAATAACACTCAGCAACAAAAACTTATAGTATAATAAAGGGTGTTTTTTTAATTCAAAGTTCTGTCAGTAAAAAACACCCTATACTTCAGTAAAAACATGGCAAAATTGTAACTGCTTCAAATAAGTGTCAAAATACTTGAGCGACGGCAGATAGATTGAATCATGTCGAAAAGATATTGATTTTATTTTATTACTGATTTCCTTCCTCGCCATCCTTCTCTCTCTCTCTCTCTCTCTCTCTCTCTCTCTCTATTGCATTGTTTCTCTTCTTCTAACTCATTCTTAAGTTGATTGATTTGCGTGATAATCGATGGAATTGGATAAAGTACCAGCCATTTATTCCGCATTATTGCCGTCATTGAAACCTCCTCCGCCTTGCATTGCTACCAACGATGCTCGCGACTTAAAAAAAAATCGTGGAGCGCCGCGGGGAAGTAAGTCTCTTTTCAATGGTACATAATATTATTTTGCCGTAAAGAAGGTGTAATTGTATCATGGAATTTTAAGTGCACTTACTTAAAAATTATATTGCAACTGTTCGCATAAAACGAATTATCGCTTATTAGCACTTAAAAGAAGTGTCTAATTTTTTATCCACTGTGTTCGTTTGAATGTGCACATCTCGACTCAGCGAGCCACTTTTCAATAGCAACATAAATACCGTCATAAATTATTTCCGCATGCTGAAAGAGTTTCGAAAATAAATAAAGCGCGTGAATAAAATTGAACCATTGTTGAATTCGTGCAATGTGGAATACATCGTCATGGCATCCAGTTCGTTCGCTCACTTCCCTCGCTTCTTGCTAAACCGTTTGGAATGTAACTATGTGGTGCGCGCTTTAATAAGTGCACATTTATAACTGTTTCGCACCGAAACGAATTTTAGCTCAACATTTCACTGGCATTCCGATTATATTTTCAATTTACCTCGTCTATCTTTCGATCAGTTCTCTCTTTTTTTTCTCTCGAATGTATTTGAAATGTTGAATTTTGTGGCACTAGCACAATTGGTGTCATAAAAAGCTGGCTAGAAAATAGTTTACATTATCATCGAATATTGAGTGTGCGAACAAAGAATTTTCCATGAATTTTACAGTTTCTATTCTCATTTTCAGCCGAATTTTTTTAAAAAAGGCGCAAAAGCGCTGGAATTCATTGATGAAATTGAACTGTTAGGGGAATGAAAAGGAAGAAGTGTTCACACTTAAAGTGTTATAAGCATTTTTTTTTCGGCCGTTGATATATAAGAAATCAGGTCATAACGAGAGCCTATCGAACGAAAAATGCGGTTGTTCATTGGCCAGCAAACTCAATTTGTTCACATCGAACAGCCTCAATTTGTCCGAGGGTATCTCATGATATACACCGAAGTATTACGTCAAATAAATAACGAAGCAACAGTTTGACAACGGCACAGCCAAACGAAAATGGCAGCGAAAAAGAATGAACGCACCAAATCGCCCACCCAAAATGTTTGGTTCACGCTTAAACGAACCATTACTTATATGTGTCTATCAGTTTGATTAATATGATTTAATAAACGATGGATGTCTAGAGAACGACGATTTTCCATTTATGTGTTTGAAATTGGCTCTGGCTTTGGTAAAACATTTTGACGTACGACCGCCTCTGTGTATCACGGAGAAGACCAATATCGAAGCACGTAAATGAGTGTAATCATATTGTTGAAGTGTTCCATTGAAAGTTTTCTTGTTTTCTTTTACTCGATAATATCAAAATCATAAATATAGATCAGCATCGTTTTATGTTTAAAATGAAATTTT
This sequence comes from Contarinia nasturtii, assembly GCF_009176525.2. Lineage (NCBI taxonomy): Eukaryota > Metazoa > Arthropoda > Insecta > Diptera > Cecidomyiidae > Contarinia > Contarinia nasturtii. Next base: position 11,231,071 of record NW_022197486.1, read on the forward strand.
TTCTAATCTGTCTTCAAAATCAACATAAGTTCCACGTTGATTTTTTTTTCACTTTAACCACAGTTTTGCATGTAATATTTTTGCTCGTTTGCCACGTGCGCACCGAAGCGTTTCATTTTCAAAAGTTTCACGTTTTGTTTTCACAAGAGTAAGGGAGCGAAGAAGAAAAAAAATGAACCACCTCATTCAGCGATTTTCACATCTCTGCGATGCTTAATTTCATCTCTCACCAGAAAAATTATTATTTATGGATTTGTTCTCTTTCTTCTTACTGTCGTCTCCGTTGGCTCTTCGTTCAATATCACACGCATACCAGCTTGAAATCAAAATTTGCCGATGTGTGTCGGCACACGCTTTTACATACCGAAAAAAAACCATTCTATACCTTTAAAGAAAAAAGAGAAAATGTTTCACATCAATTTGGCTTTTGTTGATAAAATTTACACAATTTTTATGAGGCCGTAGATTTTTTGTGTGGTGTGTGTTTATGGTTCTTTCAATATTGCAAATCTTGGTGCGGTGGTTTTTTTCTCTCGCTTATTTGAGATAAACCGAACGAATGGAAGACACCAACATCGTCAATGGTATGAGGAAAATAGAGCAAACAAGACGAATAAAAGAGATAGTGAAAAGACCAAACGACCTGAAAATTATTTTCAAATAAAGCGCTTGAGCTTTGTATTAACTAAAACGGCGAAACCACGAACACGGGCACGGCACACACGCTCTATCCCCCCCATCATAAAAATATGGTTATTTGTACAAAACAAATGGAAATGGATAGAAACGATGAATGAAAAAAAGAAAACATCATGACTTAAAATGTTCGGATGGCGAAGCGAGCAGAAAAAAAAAGTTTAATTCATGCAATAGAAATGCGTTAAAATGAACGGTGCACATTGGCCGGAATAGCGACAAATATAACTTGAAAAGTAAATGTATGGATATTTGATAAGCGATAATGTAAACAAAGCTAAGCCAAGCAAAGCGTACCGACACACCATAATCGTGTATCGGCATTATTTCGGCAAGGAAAAATGGATATAAATTTGAATGCATGTTTAATATGTGTTTCGATGGGTTTTTTGCTTTTATTTTCGTTGTTCAATGTCGCCCTCACGACATTCGGAATATAACGTTTTCGGTACAAGAAACCAACATTTACACAAAAGTTTTTGAGATGAAAATGTATAAAGTTTTACAAGCGGATCGCAATCACGCGCGTGTATATGTGTGAATCAAGTGTGATAAAGAGAAAACAAGGGAAAGACACAGCATGGAAAATGATACAGTGACATTCTTTCTCTCTGTCTGTCTTTCGCTCCCGAATTTAACATGGGCTCGTTTTGCACACCAATTCGATTCGTCCATTACACTATGCATTTAATACAATCGTTTTGCTTTGTATTTTAATACGCTTGTGATTATCTGCTTTGCATTTTATGTTGTGTATGTGTACAATTTTTTGGCGTCGAATAAGGGGACGATGCATATCATGCGATGTTAGTGTGTTTTGTAGCGTTTGCCATTAGTTTCATTGTTGTTTGTTATGACTTAAGTTTATAGTTTGAGCTCGATTCAAATGGTTTTTCTCATCCTCTTACCATCGCTTTATGATTATTTTCAATCCAGTTTCTAATAATCTGTAATTTTCACAAGCACATTGCAACGGCCCAAGAATCAACGTTGCAATTCGAATTGGATCAGCAGCTGCTACAGAATCGGTTGCATATTCAATATGAATGAAACAGCGATGATTCAGCAATGGTTGTTTCGCACTGAAATTCTGATACGAAGCTTCCCAAGTTTCTCTCGATTGCGAAAATGGAAATTTTACCGCATACACACACACACACACACACGCAGTTGAAGAAAAACTTTAAATAACCGGAATTCAGTATGAAATGCAAATAAACAAACAAACTTCCCAATAGAATTGCAATCTAGTTGGCATAAAGTTCATGTTGAAGAGCGGTGCAAGGTACTTTTTTTGGTCCTGTTTCTCACACTCCCCTTTGTCTCTTCTCCTCTTTTTATTCGTGGTTGAAAAATCATTTGCGGCAACAAACCATATCATATCGATATTATAATATAAATAAACTGTGTTATTATGATTAGATTCGCTCGAGAATTTTGCGCTCGGAGTTTTTATTTGTAGTAATTAGTTTTTACTATTAAACTAAATATTACATACTCCACACTCTACACGTAATTATATATGTGAAGTGCATTTGAGAAAGTTTTTAACAAGAAATCTGCATTTGAACACACTGCAAATGTGCATTCCGGATGCATATTAGCTATAATTTTGTATTGCGGGAAAGATGACAGAATTGGCAAATTGGAAATGCAACGACGAACATTTTAAATGGAAATTCAGAAAACTACCGCTTTTTCCTCATTTTCATTGATATAAATTCAGATTAAATTAATATAAACGGTATGACTTTTCTACAAAATGTATAATGCATACGTGAGCACATATGAAAAAGCACGCCGGGAGAGATAGACACTCACTTTGGTAAAGTACTGGATCCCCTTTTATTTCGAAACATACATTCGAATAAACTGCATCCCATACTCATGAAAACCCTCTTCTCCAAAACAAAAAAAAAAACTTGTCGAGCTAAGAGCTAGTTTAAAGTGGTTTATTAATATCATGATAACAAACCGACGGTTACATCAGCCAATGCATTGAGTTTCGCTTGTCGACTCAATTCATGCTAATGTACATCATCCAAACGACAACAAAATTAGCAACAAAAATACAATTACCCAGAAGCACAAATCTCGAACGCTGTTCTATAACATAAAGTGGAAAATGTATGCACAACTTTTCGCCTTTTAAAATATTCACAAGAAATATGTGCAGTTGGCGTGGCAAGATACAGTGAGTAAGCCATTCAGTGAAACAGTAACGGACATTGTCATGGAAAAAGGATGAATTTTGTGTCTTACTTTTTGTGGTTGTTGCAAAATGGATGAACTTTTGAGTTAAATTCAAATTTTCTTCGATCTTTATCTTGGACCGGCGTATTTATGATGTGAACGACATTCGTTTCTAGAACAGAAGTATTCCATGCCAACAAAACTTATCGCTTCACCCTTCTTCTGATATGCTGCAGTAGAAAAAAAGAGAAAATATTGCCTCTGATTCCGTTTGATGTTGTCAGTCATCTTTCTTCTGTCCAAATTTCGTTATTCGTCGACATCGTCGTCGCTCAAAACTTTCTTCATATTCTTGATGATGTCAAATATAGGCAAATTTTCATCCGGATATGTTGAATGCGCATCATAACGCAACCACAATATGCGCCATATACATTGCCAACGAATTTTGAATGGCAAACAAATCGCATTCACAAAGTCAAAAAGTAACGCAATGCCATGACATGGTATACCAAAAAAGGGAAAAAACAGATGGCATTGACACAATAATAACGCATTACATTTACACCGTTCATGCATATCATGAATAACATTTTCGACGAAGATAAAAGGGAAAAAAATCGATTTGACATTATAACAAATGAGCCTAGTTGCACTGTACATGTCTCTCTCTCTCTCTCACTCGCAGTTTCTCTCTTTGGACGTCCATTATCGTCCATAATACACATATACAAAATTTTGTGCACCAATAAAGTTGGCAAAAAGGCCATGCCATGTGAAATGACAGCCGCCCCAAAAAACCATTCAACTTTGATAAATCACAAAGTTTTTTTTCATCTCACTGGTATCATTCTTTCAATTGATAACAGACAAACTTTTACATTTACAACCGTCATTAGTCATTCGTATTTGTTATCAGCAAACAAACCATTTCAAACTGATTCTTAATCAATTCAAAATCTTTTTAGACATATTTTATTTTCTCGTGTCAGTAATGTGAATTCAAATCGAATTTCGCATGCCTGAATGTGTTCTGAAGATTGAAATGTATCATATACACTTAAAAAGAGAAGTTAAAAGTGGAAAATTGCGAAATTACGTCGTTCATCCTACAATCGATTTTTCATAATCAAAATAAAAGATAATAAAATTGAAAATTAAATAAATTCTCCAATAAAAGAAATTAAGTTGATTCTTTTCCAATCATTGATTTTAACGATGCTATTTGGTTTGAATGAATATTTTTGGTTTTTTATGTATTGTTGAAAAGAAATGTCATGAGAAACTCCATATTCAAGTTTTTGTCCATATTTAAGTTTTTTTTTTCTCAATTGGACAATCGAACGTTGAAATCAAATCCATTTGAAAAATGAAATGAGTCGTTTTGATCCAATCAAAACTGATTTTTATGGTTCAACATCGAATTTGAAGTGCCACACAAAGAAACTTCATCGTTTGACAAATAACAATTGAATTGAAAGATTTGGAGCCATCAACATCTGTTTTTGGTAGATTATGATCTACGGCAGTAACAACATGTCACTCGAATAATGCATGTGGGATGGTGGTCAGTGACGTTTTACCTTTTTATCCGCTTTGTTTAATTTTTATTTAAGGCGTAATAACGATTGAAAAATGTAAATAAAAATGAATAGCATAATCATCATCACCACCGAAATGCCGTACATTCATTTATATGTTGGCATTTTAAATGGAGAGTTTTTGAGTGGATTTTTTTTTTGTTGGCGTGAAAGGCGAAAAGTTTAAAAGTAACGATGATTATGAATAAAAATGTTAATGTATAAGAATATATTTTAAATGCATTTTTTTCTCAGCTCAAGAGAAAAAAAAAAGATAGTCATTATTCAAATATAAAGTACCCAAAACAGGCATAACAAAATCCATTATAACCTCATAACCCAAAAGCCATAACCATAATAATGCCAAATGTGATTTATATATAAGTTAAGTTTATGGCGCGTTTGTTTCTATCTTATTTCATTTTTGGTTTTGGCTGCAGCGACGGTGGCGGCGGCTACCACAAAAACGGCAGCAGCAACACAAGTAGCACCAACGATGGTGTCTGTGCGAACGTGCCATTTGCATTGTGAGTCAGTGTGCATGGAGTTGCGAATATCAAGCCTTGTATAGTAAAAATGGCAATGATTATTTGAATATTCCGAACGAATGAAATGGCACACACACATATTGTATCATACGACGATTTCATTTTCTTTTCTCTTTTTTTTTCCCGCGACGTATGTGTCAGATCGTACATTTTCATATGTGAACGTGTAAGACGGAAGCGTGTGGCCTGAAATGAAAAATAAAATTGAAAATAAAGCAGACTCACACGTTTGCTTTCAATATTAAATTATTATTGCCGTTGCCATTGCTGGATTTTTCATTTCAACATCACTTGATGGCATTTTCACAATAAAATGAACATTTCACAAGAAACACAACGAGACTGAACTGAAATGAAGGCAACAAACGAAAGATCCAACCAACAGATAGTATAGATACTCATACATTGGTAAAATTCATCAAATTTTGCCACACCATATACATGCACGCACTCTCGCACTTCTCATTCACGACAAGAGATATTAAATTAGGCGTTTATTGTGCGAATAAATTTGGTGCGTGCCACACGTAAATAACAAATTATGGTTTCGCTCTTTTGCAACGAGAACACCTTCACGAAAATTGAAGGAAACGAAAAGTAAAGCGAACAAAAAATAAATAAATAAATAAATCGTAAATCGTATCATATTTATGAATAAATTTTCGATGAAAGCATTTCTTTTTCTTTCTCATTCGTCGAATTTCATTCAGTTCGACAGAAGCTCTCACGATGCTATTATCGATATCCTTCATTGTATGTAGATATTTTTAAAATATTCAAAGCGAAAAATAGCCCATTCAAAAGTTTTTCGCTTGAAAATGCAGATGCTTTCGAGAAAGAAAAAAATGGTGAACCGGTCCATTTGAATTCATTTTAATTGCGTTTTTCGTCTGCACTTTTACACACTACTCAAATGGAAAATGGAGTCTTCGAATGAATTTCCAAATTAATTCGTTACACTGGTTTGAGTTTCAATTTTGAAGGCAAGAAAAGAAGAGAAAAGAAACCAAAGAAAAAAAAGAAGAAAAACAGCACATTCGAAGCTGAATGAGATTGAGCGGATGATGACTACTGATGGACACTTTTCACCATTGTAATTCAAAGTGATAAAGTGAAAAGAAATGTAGAAAATGTCGATAATCTTAAAATACTTAAAATAAATAGCCTCAATCCAGATAATCAATCACATTGATAAAACATACACATACTTAGACAGAATGCGGCCATGCTACCACCACCGCCACCAACGTCAACGGCCACGGCAACGTTTCGCACTCACTTTGCCACCCTTCTCTCTATCTCCCCGTCTCGATTTCACATGTCGTACGAAAGGAAAAAAACGGTGGTGCAATCGTTTCGATTTTCATTTCAATTCAATCATTTCAAATGATTTCATTCATTTCGTTTTTGGCTTTTCTCTTCTCGTCCGAGAATCATATTAGTCATTTTTCTTATTTTGTTCGGTTCATTTTATCTTTCAATTCCTATCACTCTTCTTTCTCTCACTCTCTCTCACTATTCACACATACCCACCATTCACAAGTTCGATCTTATTTTCGGCGATTTATTTCCTTGACTCTCGCTTCGATATGTTGGATTTTGTCTTTGTCTGAGCTCTCGTCGATAAGAAATGAACCATAAAAAACCGAGAGACATAAGAGCAGCAAAAAAAATGGTTTATTCTTTTTTCTTGTGCCACTACTGCCACTGCTGCGTGCCGTTCAATGAGTCGACAGTATTATGGATCAATTTTAAGTTTAGCTTTTCTTTTATATTCCGTATTTTATTTCCTTTCTTCGTTTCGTTTTTTTGCTTCTCTCGTCTCTCGGCTGCTATTGCCGCCGTTGCCACTGTTCCATATTCATTTTGACCATTTTCCATTGGACGATTATCGAAAGATGAAATCTTAAAACACGATAAAAACCGATCCAAATGAAATGAAAACTGAAATAGAAATAAAACTAATAGCCAGAATGTTAAGATAGACAGCTTTTGAACCAACACACCCTTATCATCGTAATCATCAACACAGTTACGCATTGTTGCGCGTTTAAGGGCATCAACGACCTTCAAACAATAGACACGCCAGCTATGTTTTTGTCATTTTTTTATCATTCATTCAAATGTTGAGTTTCGGTTTTCTTCCATTATGTGTGCAATCCATACCATTGAATTTCTCACCTTCTAGCTAAAAACCATCGATTCGATGGCAATAAAAAAAAGTATCCTCGTTTTGAAAACAATGCCATTGCAAAGATGCTTGAAAATGTGATTGACTCTAAGTGACTATATACGATATCGATAATTCGTTTGCGTTTTTACATCGGATATGGACAAATTCCGTGATCACATTTACCGACATACATTGTGAGCAGCGCATTAAGATCTATGCGCTGCATAAAAAACAACACAGGGAGAAATTGTTACACTTAAGGGGTGTCTTTTCATTTTCTTGTTGCATAACAAAAAGCATCCAATCGACTGGAATGCACTCAAACGACTTTGAAACACTTCATAGTAATGATGATTACGAAGTAACGCTCCAATGAAACGATAATAATGATGGTGAAAGGGAGAGCGAGCGAGATAATGAAAGAAAGCGAAATCAACATCAAATCAAAATGAAATTGACATCAATTGCCGGAATTGAATTTTATTCATAGTGTGGACAAAAATACACATTTACACCCCACCAATAATAACAAATATAAGAACACATTTAAACGGCTTAAAAACCAGAGTTATCAACAATAACGATTTTAAGAAGAAAAAAATGAAAATAAACAGATGTGCAATTTTCATCAGAGGCGCTTTAAATTGTGGTCAATTCAAAATGATGCTGAGTAAAAACAGTCGAAACGATTTAATGATAAAAGCCGATTGAATTACACCATGCGTATCAAGTAAACTGAGTAAATAAAGCGATGAAATTCATTTTAAAATGAAAATGATACCATGGAGGCATTACGAGTTTAAGACTTTTATGCCATCATTTGAATGGAAAATGATGCAGTCAATGAAACATTTCCATTTGAATATATTTGATATATTCCAAAATGAATTGCAATTGCAGACAGAAATCAATTTATTAAACCGGAAATATCTCATTATTTGAAAGGGATATTTCTTTATCCTCCTCTCTTTCTATTTAAATACTGAAATGACGTTGATTCGGTTCAATTTTTGGTTGACATTGATTTGAAAGAAGGGGGAAGTCTCTAGAAATTGTTTCATTCAAATCATTTGCCTATGGCATGGCCATTCGGTGTATTGAATATTACCAGCAGGAAATTATAATCCTTGTGGACAATTTGTTAAAATAATAACGAAAAACGTGACGATTATACATAAGTACGGTATTCAACCACAAATGAAATGATTGCTTTTTCAATTCATAAAAGAAGGCATCAATAAACAAAGTGATTCGCTTTAATAAGTGCTAAAATGCAAAACACACACAATCCATAAAGCAGCCATTCTTTTTTTACTTTTAATGAAATCCGGGCTTCATTTTTGTCTTTGAATATATTCAGTTTCTATAATACCCGCGTCACAAGTTACGCTATTTCTGCGAATTATGCCAATAGTTTTTTTTTCCTTCATTTTTTTACACTCAAGCCAGCAGATTTTTTCTCTCGCTATTAACGTATGTGTGCGTGCATTTTTAAACAATAGAACTCCGGCAAATAAAAATATATGGAGAAAGCAACAATTGAATACTATGCTGAATGATAACAGAACAAATAAGAAATGAAAAAAAAATTAACTTAACAATAAACGCTATAAACATTTCAAAAGCGAAAAAGCCGAATGCATCATATTTCGTGACGCTTTGGGTGAATATAAAGTCGTTTGCTTTTGATAATAATGCAACAGTCACTTTCGCGATATTTCTCACTGCAACTGCTCATCTCTTCCTTGAACGCTCGTCCGCTTCCCTCACACTTGAAAATGAACGAAAAAAAAATCGTCGCTTTAATGGAATTTGTCCTTCAGTGCAATGTATTTGTTTTGCTCTCTATTTGTATGGTGTCCGGAATGGTTGGCAACTACAAACTGCAATGGATAAATAAATACAAAAGGCAATGTAAAAGACAAAGCCTCGATCTTATTGTTTTTCGATTTGAATAATGAATAATGTGTGCATGTGCAGTGCGCCACATATTGAATATAATCGCTTCGGCACAAAAGCACCGCACTCACAATGCCACTCGTTTTTAACCATAAATGCAAATATACATTGCGAATAATGTAATGGCGTTATGACAGTTCATTCTGTACTCAGTGCATCGAATAAGAACGGAAGCATATAGAAAAAAAATGACAAAGGATACTCTTGCATTTCGATTAGGGTGTCTCACATACACCATAAATGTGGCAAAAGAAAGTTCTGCGAGAGAGGACTGACAAATAGTGGAGCCTAATCGAAAGAACTTTCATAAGAAAAAGCGAAAAAAGTGAAAAGCAAAAAAGGGCTCACTTTCACTTTCTCGTGAAAAAATCTAAATCGAAAAGTTCAGATGGAGGCCAAACTCAATTTTTTCGTTTTTTAAAGCGTGTGCGAAAAAAAGACATGCCCTCTGACCACCTATGCATACTATTCAGTGCATAGAGAAAATTGGCCAACTTTCTCGCATAAGAATAAGCGAAAATTGTGTCCACTCTAAGCGTCATTTGAATTATGATGAAAAGCTCAACGCATACGAAAGAATTGATAAAAGAAAATATGCGAAAAGCTTATGCTGAAGCTAAACTGCTGAATATCAACGCATTCAAACAAAAGCAAGCTCATAAAAGCATTAAAAAAGCAAACAATAACATTTTTAAAGTACCAAGAATGAATGAATCGTGATGCAAGAGCACTTAAAATTATTAAACTTCCCGCATTGAGTTGAATACACACATACACATCACGTATCATTCTGACGAATTGCCTTTTTTACAATTCATATACATATTGCATTCAAGATTTTTCTTAAGAAATCGCACTTTCAATATTCCATACACAGTTACACACACCACGGCCGAGTGCCGGAATTTTTATTCCACTTCTCTATAATTCAAATTTAAACTCTCACACACAAAAAGCCAGTATTCTCTTGAAAATAAGCTTTTTCACATTAAAAAAATATATAATTTCAATTATGCGAGTCGTCCAAAAACTATCCATAGTCCAAAGTATATCGGATGTTGACAAATCCAGATGTCGAAATATTCAAAGAAACAAAAAAAAGAACAGAATTCTCTCATTGTATTCTCTATTTCAGCGATTGAATCGAACTGATGGTGAGTTACATACACTCACACTCGCATATAGATTAAAAATTTTGGGGTAAAATGGATGACAAAACCACAACGACAAAACGGTTGGCTTGGCTGTTTGGTTTAATTACGGTATTCGGTTTTGTTTGAAAATGTGAAGGCCCCAAGAAAGTTGACTCAACTCGGGGCAACCAAGAGGCAAATTCGGCATACATTTTGAATTCCATCTTAAAAGTTTATAAGCCTCATGGCATTTCAATGCCTTGATCTTTGAAGTTTGAGAATTTATACTATTGAAACAACAACAAAATATATCAACAACAACAAAGGCAATAGCGTCCGTATCATATTCATTCATTCGCTTGAATTCCCACATGAATTGTGCGAATATTCTCAAAGCGAGCGCACAGACAAAGATGTTCATTCGATTGAAAACAATAGTTTCAATGAAATAGAAAATGGCTCTCTTTCTCTCTCTGAAAATCAAATTCACGATGCACTTCACAAGGTAAACAAATAAATAATTCATGACAACACTATCGAGAGAAATAATTTCTTCTCTCTCTCTCTCTCTCTCTCTCTCTCTCTCTCTCTCTCTCGGTTGCTATTCTTTTTGTGCATGATGCACTGACCTGACAACGATCGTCGCATGTAAAATATGGAATTCGCCCCAAGACGAATGATGATATACATTTTATAAAATTGATCCAGCTGAGTTGAATCAAAGCATTGGATCTCGTGTTGAAAATTGGGTGGTTCGCATAAGGCTGATTTTTGTTTGTTTGAAAATGGAATCGTGATTAAAATAAGTGAAAACAGTTGCAAAAAAGCGGAAACGCTTTTAAGAGTCGCCTAACATATTCCAATGGAATCAATATAGATCGACAATAACGATGAGTAGCAAAATGAACAATTGAAATTGACTTTGGCACAAAACACTTGGCTTCAAATATACTATATTGTGTGCGTATGAGTGAGAGAGAGAGAGAGACGAAGCAGGAAATAATTGAAAACTCTTACAAAGTGACTGCCATCAAATCAAAACGGAAAGAATTTAAAATGAAACAATGTTTTATTTTCGGTGCTTCAAGTAAGAAGAAAAAAATACGCCATTGAAGTGGCTATCCAAGCAAGCCATTCCTCCCTATCACATGATCGAAAAACATCTTCAAAACCAACTCTTCCATTTCCTATATTTTTGTTTTTATTCTCGTATTCGCGTTCATATCATTATCATGACTAACATTTCATTGTTGAAAGTGTCGATGCGGTTATATTTCTCTTTTTTCCAACTTTCCGTACAATTCACATCCGATTTTTTGGCGCTATATATTATAGTGTCGCCGAGTGTCGAATCACATAAAGGAAAGAGGTTTTGATGTGGCGAATAGATCTTTTTTAAGAGAGAGCGAGAGAGAGAGAACACTTCAATTTCCATAAGAGAAACCATGCAATTGATTCTTATGTGATAAAACTCCTCGAGTGTTGCAAATAAATTGGCATTGAGAAAACGAACGACACAACCAACAACAAACTCATTCACACTTGAAATCTCGAGGCTGATATCGAAAAGTATATAAAAGAAAATTGTAAGCTTGAATGTATTTGCAGAGGAAAAGTGTGTGTGTCAGAGAGAAAGAGAAAGCGATCAGATTACATGCAACAAAATCCATTTTCAAAGTAATAGATGAAACTTTAAAGTTTATCAAGTCGACAATGTTCGTACATGTATTGTGCTATGTGCATGTGTGTGTGAGAAGTGTGTCGGAAAATTGGCCAAGAAGATACAAACTAGATTTTCTCTTTCATATTTCGTCTTTTCAAAATATTACTTTCAGCCAATCAGCCTGTAGTATCCCACTCTTTGGATAAGCAATGATTTCTCAACAACAATAGGCTGCAATAACAAAGTAAACTCATTTTGAAATGCCTTTTACTGCATACCTCACAGCCATAATAGAATATATTCGATACAATGATCGAAATTTCAATTTACATAATTGAATTTTCACTTCATTTCATCGAAAATAACCATTCGATTTGGAAAAACAATTGTGCAATTTTTATTCAAAATTTGATCAAATCTTTATTTTTCGCATGCATCATCCATTTGTGATCCTTACGTTTGTCTCTTTGAATACGTTGAACTTTGGATATAAAGGCTCACTATTTTGTACAAAGTAATATATATATGTTAATTTAAAAACTAAAATAAAAACAGCAAATTTCATGATTTTTTTCTTCTTTTTTTCAATTACAGGGTGTGACACTCGACATTACTATTCGGATGACTCATTCATAAGTATATAATTTATATAATAATGTTAGTACTCGGGTATAAATTATATAATACGGAACACGAACTAGATCTATCTGAATGTAAAGTTCAATCATAACTGCAAAAACCGAAGAAATATCCATACTATTGACAGCTATTAAATATTGTTTGACAATTTTATATGATGAGAAACAAATGCCAAATGATCTTTCGTTCTATATTTAAAATTGTTTGATAAGTGTGTAGAGGTCTGTTGTGGTTACACTTTTTTTTTGTATTTAATCATACTCGAACGCGGAAGCTATTTGAATGAAATTTAATTCTTGAAAACAGCTTATTAATAGAATAACATTGTCTCTTTATCTTCTTGGAATAATGACATTTATTTCAAATCTTTTATTTGAATTTACTACAAAACAGACAACAAGTTTGTAAATAAAAACAAATAAAGAACATTAGGTAGACAGAAAAATGTCACTCAAAAGTCTTCAACAAATGCTCATTTTCATTCAAATTTGGTACAATTTTCGGTAGGAATTATGATTCACCTGTTCCACAAGATTCCCTTAGTTCCGCAAGATTTTTTAATTGTTTTCCTTGATTGTCGAAATTATTTGGTGAAAGCCATGCTTCAAATGCCGATTTTATATTAGGCCATTCACCATCAATGATTGAAAACCATGCTGTGTCACGATTACGGCCCTTCGTAACAATTGCATTGCGAAAAACGCCTTCATATTTGAAGCCCAATCGTATAGCAGCCTTCCGTGATTTAGCATGAAAACTGTCACACTTCCACTCATAGCGACGATAGCCAAGCTCATCAAAGCAATAAGCCATCAGAAGATATTGTGCTTCAGTTGATTGCACTGTTTGCTTTAGTAACGGTGAAAACGTTATGAAGCCCACTTCAATTACACCGTTTTTTGGATCAATGCGCATTAGAGAATACATTCCAACTGCCTTATGCGTGGTCAAATCAATGACTGCATAAAATTTTGGATCTTTTTCGCGTGCAATGGTTTTGATATATTTACGAAATGGCTCCAATTCATCAAATCGTTCTTCAAAAAGATACGTCCAATCGCTACCATCCGGAGCCTGGAGGTATGCATCAAAAAGATCCTCGGTATGTTTCACATCATCAAGCGGCTCTACTTGACAGGTGCGACCAACCAAGGTGACATTTTCTGGTTCCGAACGTGTCGTCCAATTCGAAACCTCATCACCAATTGGTTGACCGTATTTGTTAATTCGCGGCATGAGTGTCGAATTTTTATCTACTGTAAATTTAATTACACTTTTGTTATTCATTCGACCAAATATTGTTAAAACACGAACTCTTACTTACGAATATAAATTCAATTCCAATGAATTTATCTTAGAAAAGAAAAATACTACTCCGCTAGCGCAGTGCTTACTATTTGATAGTCTAAAGTGAACTAAATTGATAATGGGCATGATTAAAGCTCGTCATTCAAGAGCTGACATCATCGCAGCTGTCTATTTCTAGTTACATTGACATTTACCATGGGGTCAATCACGAAATTCTAGTGCATCTAGTTTTTGATAAGATTTCACTAGAAAACTAGAAAATTCTAGTGCGTGAAGTTGGCTCTCAGTAGTTTTTCATATAAATTATATGGCCGTTGTTGTAAAGTTGGTTTCGTTTGTGACGTCATTCTTTGCACTAGATTTACTAGTTTTTCTAGTATTCACTAGCGTGATTCGCCCCATGACATTTACACATGATACCATTGCAATAGCAAAGATCACACACAGCACACTCTATCAGAAAAAATGTTCTTGTGTATGTAGTCTTTTAAACAATTATTTAATAATCATATCAATGTATGGTGAGGAATAGTAACATATGCAAACAATAAAGTCGTTGCAAATTAAACGGTCATAATCGGATTGAAGTCCAATATTCAACTAGAACGGACAGACACTGAAATGTTTGGAAGAGAGTAAAAATAATCATTTCCTCATTATAAACTATTGTGTTTGTCTTTCGCCAAATTGTAATAACAAAACAAAAATGTTGTTCTCTTCAAAATTATCTACACAAAAGATTTATTTAGTTTTCAGTCGTTTGTTCAATATACTTTGTAAGTTTGACAGTTGTTGTCATTTATAAGATGTGTAAGTCATAATGATAAGATATTTATTTTCCGCGGGGTTTGAGTTCAATGTGCACTCCATTTTCAGCGACAAAATTAAAGGCTGATTTTTTTAATTTTAATGGAATTTGTGACATTTCATTTGGTTCAAATGAAAAGTTCAATAATAAGTTGTACAAAATTGATTTGATTGCCATCAGTGCAAACCTTGACCCTAAAAAAGAGTAAATGGTTAGAATTGCATTTTTTCCGATAAATAATCTCTCTTAAATGAATTGTAAAGATTGTCGTACATGGTAATATATGCAGTATCCTGCTTTTTTTCTCAACAATTCAATTGTTATTTATTCTTACCGATACAATTCCTGGGCCCTATACCAAATGGATTGTATGTGTTTGGTGCGATATTCGTTCTATTTTCGTCGCTAAAACGTTCTGGATCGAATGTCTCGGGATCTGTATAATACTTGGGATCATGTTGAATACCGTAAATTGGAAAGACTACAGGAGTTCCTTTTTCGATGTTAAACTTCAACTTATTTCCATCATCATATACGAAATCTTTAACACAAATACGATCAATTTGAGGAAGAGAAGGCCATTTTCGTAATGTTTCACATGTCACTTGATCCAAATATTTCATCTTTTGAATGGCATCATATGTTATGCGTTTTCCACCCAATTGTTCGTTTGTCTTAGCGATTTCTTCATACAAACGTTGCTGCACATCTGGATTAATCGACAGTTCATACGCAACAAATTGTAACATCGTTGACGTCGTATCAAAACCACCAATAAAAAAGGTAAAACATTGTGCAACTATCTCATCATCATTCCAACTCTGATTGATGTTCACTTTTTCAATGTCAGACTCCTTTGTAGTGGCAGAACCATCTTTTTCGTTGGTATCAAGTTTTAATGTGCCTTCACGAACTTCCATCAACATGTTTATCATATCTGGCCGATAGATATTGTTCTGTTTTCGATAATCCATTGTATGCATAATGATGCTTTTAAATGTTTCAGCCGTCGCACTGTCTGCAAAGGAAATATTCAACATTCGTGCAATCGCCGGAATTTGCTTAATAATCAAAGCTCTCACTAGTTTTGTGAATGAATTGAAATCAACTAATTTCAAACCGTTGCGATAAAATTCATTTTCTGGATCGGCAAATGTATTTATTCTTAGGCCGAACGCACATGTTGCAATCACATCGTTTGTATAACGTGAGAAAAATTCTTTCATTTCAACGTTGATTTTTTGCTTGTTTTTGGATAAATTTAAAAAATGTTCCACTACACTATCCGAATATTCAGCAACCAATTCAAACATTTGTCTCATTTTACTTCCGGTAAACGCTGGACTCAAAGTGGCACGCATATGGCGCCATTTTTCACCTTTCATAAATAGCACACTATTTCCCCATAACTTATCAATATCGGCATCTGCAAATCCAATACGATCCTCAAAGTGATCGAAACTTTTTACACCAATATGTTTTATCAGTTCCGGATCACGGACCACATACTGTGGATTACGAAAGTCAAAGAAACCATACACTCTGCAATCATAAACGTGCTTGTATTTTTAATGTTACAAATGTCTTATTTTTAAGCTAGAGAACTTACTTATCATTTGGGAATGATTCATAAATCATTTGTGAAAATTCGGCGGCTGTGTACTTATTCAAAAACAGTCCGATAGTGTTGCCAAGTAATTTTGGATTCAAATACTTCAAATTACGTTGCTTAAAATAATCATGATGGAATGTCATCCATTTATAAAATGCATACGAAAACAATGCAATTACTGCTAATGCCAAGATTTCGGCCATCATTTTGATCTAAAATCATATAAATTACTCAAGCTTCGAATGTTTAGAAAAAAAATAACTTATCACATAATTTCAATAGATATACTTACGTTTTTTGTTCAATGCTATTGATTCGATGAATGGTACAAAACTGATGTCATTCTCGTAAAACGATTCCATTTTATATTGGAAATGGATTTAGTTTTTTTATAATTTAAAGTTAACCGAAGATTAGATAACAACACTTCGTCGGTGTGACGATGAAATAAATGAAAGAACTGCTTGTTCATCGACAAAATATTTGCACTGTCACTACTTTATACAACAACAATAACATTATGTTTAAAATTTGATAAAGTATATGACCTTTGATTGTGGATTTAGGCTCTTGGTTCAATTTGAAGTGGTTATGATTTTGAAAATCAAAAACACTCAACACATTTTTTTTATCGATATAATTTGGCGTGTGTATTATTCAACTTTTAGTGTATGTACCGATGAGAATAGAGAATTAGAAATATAAAATTAAGTTGTTGAAAAAGCAAAGTTTTACACAGCTAAGTAGATCATAGTCCAGACTAAAGCCAGCTACTTGATACTTGGTCAGTATATAGTAAGCTAGCCGCATGTATTAAACGCATTGTGTTTTGCGATTGTATTTTCGAGTTCCATAATCCACCAAAAAAATATAGAACCCTTATCCATCCATATGCAGTTTGAGCTGTTCGACTCAGTTCATGTGTTTGTTTGTTTTTATCTGCAGTACGCGTCTCGAGTTTGATTAGTTGAATTCCACAGTTTTGTATAGAGAAATGGCATTGCCATTCAGTTGGAATATATGAATTTCATTATTTGTTAGCGACCAAACTCTGGCAAACAATATTCGAAAATCCGATTTTGTTGCCCGTGAAAAATTTATCTATGTCGAGCAAAACATTCATATTTTCCGACTGGAAAATTAATCACTAGGCAATATTTTATTGTCATATAATCGTATTTTGACCACAAAACATGCACTTTTTTCTTCCTCACTCTCTTTCCAAATCGCACACACATCAACAGAAACGCACACAAAAGTATATTTACGCTCGGTTTGAAACAAAAAAAAAATATGCTCAAACCAAAAGCAGTATTGCAATTAATATCAATGTTTTTGGCAATTGTGAATGCGTGCGTGTGCATTTTATCAGTTGCATATGGAAAAAGTATCAAACACACACATACAGTGTTCTCACAGTTTTCACATCTCTCTATTGCAATAAAGTGAATTTGAAATCACTCGAATGGACCGGATATGCCAATTGTTTGTGTGCCGCATTTTTAGTTGTTATTTTTTTTTTGGGTCGAGTATTATGTTTTTCTCAATATTCATTCTGATTTGGTTTTATTTGTGAAATTCCGTAAGTGCATTTGTACCTGGAAATCGATTGTGAACATTTGATAAAACTGAAACACACTAAAACTATTAAACCAATATTTTTAAGCTTATTGGCATGAAAGAAACATTGAAAAAAGAAACGTCCGCACTCAATACTTACGGTAATTTAGTTTAGCAACCGGAAGAATACAAACGAGATTGCCTGGCCAATTTCATATTGTTCACCAAAATCGATAAATTCGTCTTTTGTTGCCTTGAAAACTGCGACACACCACTTGAAAACTGCATGTCGACGTGTGTGCAATCTCTCTTCCTCTCTGCATGTGCAATCTCAATTTTGTTGCCGCCACAGCGAATACACAAAAAGTGCTAAAGCGATTTATGTGCGTGTATTACAAACATCGACATGACAAAATGGAAAACGCTCTAAAAAACCCAATCGATCTACTGAGTGGGCCGGCTCAAAAGAGAAAAAGCGACATAAAGATAAATGAAAAAAAAAGAGAATATATATAACGGAAAACCGTTATAAAAAAGTTTTTCCAGTGGCTGTTTTTGGTCGATGTTACAAATTACGTTCATTTGTGTGTGTTGCATCGTTTTTCGATTTGATTTCGAGCTCTAACTTTGCGCTTTTAATTTTATCGATACGGATATGAATCTGGTTATTGTGCACATGCGATCGGAATTGCCTTCAGTGTGTTACGATGTCTTTTTTACTTGCATCGAAACAATCACGAGAGAGAGAAAGAGAGAAAAAAAAGAAACCCCCATCGAGATAACAAAAATAAAGAGGCAAAAAGCACACAAAGCATATAAAACTGAATTGCCTTTATTCGACCGAGAAAAAAAACGAGAAACAAAATACACACACACAAACCGTATTGACAATAGAACCTCGCGAATGAACACGTATTAATGCTGAACAATGGCCGAAAGTACGTTCGATTTCAATAAAACTGCAATTACTATCGATAGTTTGGACTTTTTAATGCGTGCATGCTTATATTACACGAAACCGACCAAACGAACGAAACCGGTATTGCGGAAGTGAGCGAACGAGGTTGAGAGAAAGTGCAGATAACAAAAAAAAAAAAAATGGTGATTTCAAAAAGTTTTGCAGTACTCAAATGGCCGATGATGGCGTGCCAAACCAAATATTACCCCCTCGTTTCGTGTTTATGTCTATATGTATGTATATGTTCATTAATTTTGTAGCGCAAAATTTTCGCTCGTCTGACTGCTGATTGTTGATTTTCAATGGAAACGGAACAAACAAAATGCCCATCGAAATGAAAATGAAATCGATCGAATAATTAAAGAACGAAAGCATTATCATATTGATTTGAGCGTTTTATACCGGAATTATATGCAGTCTCGGACTAGCCTGTTCTTTCGGTTTTTTCTCTCTCTCTCTCTCTCTCTCTCTCTCTATGCGTGTGTATGTGTGTATTTTGCCAAATTTTATTTCCGACCAACAAAATTCAGGCTGTTTGGATTTTGCGGAGAGTTTGAATTGTTCGCCGAGTGAAAATACCATTTCATTTTATGACACATGCAATGCACTGTTTGCCATGCAAACCGACCGGAAAAGCCAATTTTTTTTTGTTCCTCGAAAAACTTATGCAATAAAATCTGTGCGGCTGTTGAAATGTTTGTTTAATTTTATTTTGTTTTTTTGTTCTCGTTTTCCTCGGCCACTTCCTTGTCTCAGCACATTTTCCAATTCATAAAATTAAATTGAAGCCTTGTGCAAGACGACCAAATGGCTGAAAATGTCTAACTCGGCATCTGAAAACGGAAAATCACCACTTCATTTTAAAAGATTTATACAGCTTTTAAAGTTCGTGAACGTAAGAAGAAGAAAAACCAAATGGATTAGCTTTTACTAGAGATATTTTCTCGATATTTTATAGAGCATAATACAAATTAACGACACATTTATATTCTTTTTTCATTATATCAGATGGAAACAAAAACGTCAACTCAGAATGAGTTTGTTGCGCAGTTTGAAGCCATAAATTATGGATCGTCAGGTTAATTTTGTTTGGAAAATTAAAATTGAACTTTCGATAATTGAGCTTCGAAGTGAACGAAAAGAGAGAATGAACATAAGTGCGTCTGTTTTGTCCATTAACAAGTAATTTGACTTGAAATTATAAACTAAAAACTGCTTTTATTAGAATAAAAATTTTCAAATTGAAGAATAAGCCATTTAAAGGCGTGCGACTGAATCCATTTAACCCCTTTTAATACTTAAACTTGAAAAACCGTTGGTCTGAGTGAAAACGGTATGCAAAAAATAAAGAGAAAACGTTGAACATTATTGTGTGATTTATTTATGTTTTGAATTGGACATTCCAAGAAACGACTCATACCAACGATGAACGACAATGAAACACAAAAATGTTCATGTGGATTCATGCTATGCATTGCCATGAATTTTTCTGCAGTTTTTCTCTTCATTTTATGCTCGCCTTGTAGATTAAACAAATGAATTGCGTATTGTCTCCAGTAGAGAAAACAGACGATGAACACGCGTCTAAATGTGCATTTACAAAAATAGAATGGAGCAATTTTTAACGTGATTTCTTATGCGCCAGTTAGTTTGTAATATATCTGTGCGTTTGCATCGAAGTCGCTTTGTTTGCGTCTGCATGTTATTATGATTTTAATTTTATTTTTGTAGTGCACATGAGAGAGATAGAGAAACAGACACTTCGATTTATGAAAACAAGCATGGTATTATAATACAGCAAATATGATCGCAAAGTTGGCGGCAGTCACACAATATCAGCCCGATTTTTATAACAAATGTACTGACGAGAGATGAGTGCTAGAGGGAAAAATTCATGGAAAATATTACTAAAAAGCGTTGGCACGAATGCTTTTCATTCTGCAGTAGCACAAAGCAAGACAGACCGAGAGAAAAATCGAATAAACCTCCGATGTAGAAGCGTAGTAAAAAATAAGATAGATAGAAAGAGGCAGAAATAGAGCAAGAGGCGGGTAGACATAGCGAAACTGGGTGAGAAACAAATGACAGACAGCAAAAATTCCGTCTGCAATTGCACAGATTATTCCGTCGAGAATTTATGATTTGGCTGATAGTTGTGTGTTCATTTTATGAATTGAGTGCATATGATTTGACTATGAAGCGACGAGCATGGTATGTTTTGCCGCATGACGAGCCAGCGAGTAAGCGAGCGTAAGGCAGAGATATAGACAGAGCTTGCTGTTAGAGCCGCCGTTTATTTTATATATTACGATTGTGAATATCCAGTACGCCAAAGTTTAATCCGAAGTAAGCATTTTTCACCGAAATCTCTCTGTGTTTTTCTCCATTCGCTCATGCCGTTTTGTTTTGCCCTTATGCAAATCGTTCGTGTGAGCTTTTCTTTTGTTTCATTCATACATTCACATTTGCCTGTAAATATTATTTCACAATCATCATCATAGATGACACTGAAAAATAATGAGGACACAAATATTCCACCGAATAAATTTTTCGGTGTCGCATTTTTTCTGCGGCTGCATTTTGCTCACTCGACAAGAGTGAAAGAGAGAAAATGAGAAATAAAAAAATGAAGTCATCCAATTCCTGTTACATTTCAACTTCATTTTTGTTGGCATATTTTTTCACTAGTTTTTTTTTCGCGTTCAAGGCATAAACGATATGAATTAAAAGAGATAACATTGTCTGCACTTTGTCTGCTGTGTCGTCGACTTGCGTCGCATGTCTCCAATTTATTTATTTCTTCTTTTTTTTTCTAAAACGCACACCATTTGATTGTTTTGTTATTTTTGTTATTATTGTTGTTGTTGTTTTTTCATTCAGTCGAATGGAAAAGCACGAAATTGTAACAGTCAGCAGCCAAAGGCATTCCATTGTTGGTACTCATAAGTAATGTCACTGATTCAACAACAAGAAAAGCTTATTCATTATTTACACCGATGCAATCAACATTGAAAATCACTCTCTAATTTTTCGAACAGACAGTCAACTCTCATTTCCATCAAATATTTCAAATAAAAAAAAGGAGAAAAAATATATATATGTATTTGAACAAATGTCACATTATTCCATCTCCGATCCAGACACACGATGTCGAACTATACATCGTACAGGTATAACAAAACAATCGAATCTACACGAGTCACATTGCTCACGAGTCATTAGCAACGAGGCCAATTTATTTGATTGAATAAGCTAGCTAACGGTAGATAAGGCAAGACTCAAATTTATGATTGTTTAACGTCGTAGTTTTTGGAAGAGGTAAACGCATACAATGTGAATGGGGGTTGGGTTTTGTGCACATTTTGGAAAAATTGTCTATCAATGGTAAGATGAATGTTAAACCATTTATCTGTCTCTCATCGAAGCAATCAAAATTCAAGCGAGATAATTGCGCTCATAAAGACAAAAAGACAACGCACTTGAACGGCAATGAATGCAAATTGTTGATTTAGTCAATATATTATGTATCTATGTTTGTGTCTATGTCCAATTCGAAACGGACACGAGACGCTCGTCTATCGAACTGAATGATAACAATCGAATTAAGGGGTTTCGCAATGTTTGCAAAATTACCACCATTTGATCATATCACTTGATTCGCACAATTCAGTTATTCTCGATTTTGTATTTATGCATTTTGTGTGCGTGTGTGTATGTGTATGTTTGTATTTGTCATTCAGCTAAAAATTTAGCACAATATTCGAAATTACGTTATATTTGCGAACGAAAACTTTCTGTCATCGGTTAGTTTCAAATTTGGATGTATAGTAGGCAATTTTTCTCAACGTTTGTATAGATAAATTGAATTCGAAGGTTTTCTGATTCTGAATGCAATCGAAAAGTTTGGCATGAACATAGAAATGGAAAAAAGGGAGTAAGAAAACGCAAAACGCTTCGATAAAGTTTTGGATTTGAATTCAAGTTTTTCGTTGAAAGCTAGAAGAATATGTCGTTTGGTTGTTTATTTGAGGGTTTGAATGAATTTCAAGTTGATCAAATTAAAGTATTAAAATAGTTTGCGCTTCGATGAATTTTCCGAGAGTGAATTTTCATTTTTATTGGCGCTTTTGATTTTTATTCCGTTTCTCAATTTCTTTTCGCCACCGAAAAGCCATCTCGAGTAAAATGCACAATGAAGAAAAAAAAGCCAGCAAATACAGCACAATATTGAAAAGAAAATGAAAATAACAACAACTTAATGTGAAGTGCGGAGGAATAAAAATGGGAGAAAGAAAATGTCAAAGAAAAATAAAACGAAACGGCATTGGCTGGAGGGCCCACACACAAAATGCAAATCACCAATTTGCATACAAATTTTTTCACGTTTCGTTTCCATCATTTTTACAGCGACTTGCGTTTTCGCCATCTCTCTCTCTCCGCCTCCTTCCTTTCGCTCGCACAGCTCTGCTCGATATGCGCTTCGGGCACAAATGAAATATACTCATATACAAATTGCAGCACAAATCCCAGACGATCGTGTGCTGTGTTCATATGTTTTTTTTTTAAACGAAATCAAGAAAAAGACCGTGAATGAAATCGACTATGTCACCGATATCCACTCTCATTCGATACGTGTGCATTTTTGTCAACGATGAAAATAACAACGAATATAGTAGTAAAAATGAACGCACACATCAAACGCGCTCGGTATGCTCATTTTTATTTTCGTCCATAGCAATTCAATGGCCAACATACAATAAACATTTCAACTTCATTCGCTCGTCTGCATCGAAAATTATACGATCTTTATAAGGGAAAAATTCCAACATTTCCCTCCCCCCTCTGAATAATTGTAAAAAAAAAATTGACGAAAAGTAAATTGACTTCTACAACACCAAAGCGATAAGAAAAATGCGAACTTTAAGACGAACAAAAATAACGAAAATATCAAAAACAAAATAAATAAAGACAAATTTGTACACGAACACTACATGTGTATTTAGTGCGGACAATTTGCTATGTTGAAGTGCTTGCTGCTCCTCGACACTTGCTTCATCATGACTACCACCACCACCCCAACGGTAACGTTACAATATTACTATATTGGCGTTTCAACTCGATTCTCTGCAATAATTATGAACATGGAACATAAACGACGAATGACGATGAAACGAAAAAAAAAACAATGTAATTTACCATTGTACTTTTATATATACACCATATCCACTAAATATAAGTAGAATTTTTATTGCTCCAACCAAACAAAACTGTTATGCACCAAACCGTATTGCATACGGACGAAGCTAAGATGAAAAGAATGGCAAGAAATTTAGTCGGTAGCAATAAAATGCGAAAAAGCAAGCAACAAATTCAGCCCGATCCAACAATATAAAGAATAACAATATGTGCATGCACATTGTCTTTAACGAGAGAAAGCAAAATATGCGTCGTGATAAAAACCAAATCGAACGCGAAAAGCACATGAAATAAATAAAAGAATGTGACAGCGTGTGGGTGGGAGGAAAGATAAAGAGAAAAGCGAACGTAAAAAAATGGGAAATAAAACAAAGTGAAATTGAGTGTGGGTAAATTATCTGTAGCATGCAACAGAAAATTAAGAAATCAAATTATTTTCACCCTCTTTCTTCCTTGTTAATGCATTCACATTGAGTCAATTGTTGATTGTTGCTTGCAGGCCTCTGATATATATGTATATATAAATACTTTTTTCTTGCTCCCTTTTCACGCTGCTGCTGTTGCATTTTCGCTCGTCATTTGCTCGAGCTTATGAATATCCAACGACAACAACAATAACAGCACATTTTTTGCTCCCCTTGATACCCTCTGATCTCATCAACTTTGTTCGAATAATGTTCGCTGCTAATTCTAATTACCAATTGCAGATTATGACACACACACACACATTGAAATGGAACGCATTTCAAGTTGGGGAAACATTTACGACATGCACTTACCAAAGTACATTATTGCTGTTATTTTTTTCGTTCTTTATTTTCATTCATTATGAGGCACAAAAAGCACAAATAACGGTGCAAATGCATAACTGGAATTTTTAATGCGTCAACCGGAAATTTCATATAGAAAATATGTAGTATTTATTTCGATGGGTTGATTGAGGGCAAGAAAAAACGAAATAATAACGGTAACCGTATGCTCGCCATCAAACACCTTCGAATGAATTGCAAAGAGTTTCAGGTATATTTGGTGGGAGAATTAGCCATTTTTTGTTTGGAATTCAAATTTATATTGTTTCATGTTGGTAACCCAGATTCTCAAATCACATTGGAATTGTACACCACATTGTTGACTGCTCCCACTCAACAGATCCACAAAGTCTTTTTGTTTATTTTGTTACATTGATATCACACGGTTTTCATTTAAAACTTACTCGTCTCATGAAAAGTTTTTTTTTCTCTTTTCATTTCGTGTGCGGTCGCCGTGAAAAGTATATTCGTAAATTTGGCGCAAATTTTCGGACAAAAATCGAATCAGTGCGGTACGTTCATTGTTTGAGTTGAACGATTGTTTCCTTTGGCCGATTGGTTTTTCTGTTGACTTTTACTTTTACGATGGATGTGCTTGTGTGTGTTCAGCTTGTGTCGCAATTTATTGAACGTTAATGCCAAGTGTGACGCTTGGTTTCACGCTTTGTTTGATTTTTGCCGATGTAATCCGATAATTGCACTAATTCCCGGTGTGTTCAACGCCTTCACCCTACACTTTCACAATTACAATACAACGTGACTGTCACTTGGATAACTCTTACCGATCGATTTACACCATTTCCCGTGTGTAGTCACTTTTCAACAACAACAAAAACACATGATATTTTCGTACATTTTTTTTTTGTTGAATTTTAGGAAGAGAGCCGTGTTCCACATTTTCCGTTTGTCTTACACCAAACAGATGGAAAACGTACAATATTTAGGCTGAAAATCTCTGGCCGAAAACCCAAATTCGATTTTCAATCAAAATGTTGAATTTTGTCTAAAACTCAAGTTGAATTATTCTCAATAGCCCATCAAGTCAACACTGTACGAATCAATTCGGTCAACTGAAAGTTGCAAAGTTACAAATAAAGGAAGATGCAATAGTCATGCTAATCCAGATTGAATGAGAAGAAAAAAAAAACTTTTCAAATTATTCAACCGAAACGAAAATCAAACCGGAAATAGATTAAATCACAACCCATTTTATATCGCATAGATAAAAACTGCCTTATTCGTCTTTATACACTCTCTTTTTATCTTTCCTTTTCACTAACTCGTTTTGTGTACGAACGCCGGTGTGAATGTTTTCATTTTGACATAGAAGTCGGTGTGTACTTTACCATCCGAATAATGTGATGACCATCCATTGTTGATGTAATTTCAACTTATTCTGAACCGATTTTCTCCGTACACAATATAGACATTTGTTTCTATAGTGCCAGCATTTACTAAGCTATTTTACGCTTTATCTCAATTCGATCGATCGATTCGTGTACAATCAACCAGATGAAAAATTGGTAAACGGTCAGTGCGTTACAAAAAGGGTTACACACACACAATGCGCATTCATCCCTACCGAATATCATTTTGTCCATCCAAATTTGTATACATTCTCTCTATCAGTCGCTAGTATTCGTTTGTTTTTTTCTTTATCTTCACTGAATTTATCGCATTTGGTTGTCGAAATTCCGTGAAGCTTTAAAGTCGACTTCACTTTTAATAAACTAAAAAAATGCAGCATTGGTTTTGTATTTAGTTCGTCCATCGATTCGTGCGTCTTTGTTAAAATATGTGACAAAACAAGAATTGACAATAAAACTGACTATTTTAAAACAAATTAAATTTAAATTTGACGTTAGACAAATGTCCATGCCATCTATTTTCATTTAAATGTCATTCGAAAACTTGCCCCCAGAAAACTATGTCAAACGATGAATTAATTTTACATGGTTTTGGTGCGGGAGACCCGATGGCGACACACCACATAAATTATGAGAACATCATGATTTTCGAATAAAGCGAAAATACTTTTACAGAAAAGGGTGTTATTGTTGTATTCGATTTTTGTGACACACAACGAATTCACAAAACGATATCAATATCACATTGGCATTCAACGATAAAACTTGTGTATGCTTTGAACGCGTCGTAGTGTTTGTCCATGCACGTTTCACGACGACCACCCCGACGAGGATAATAAAAACTTTTTTGCCCGAAATATCGATTGTTATTAATAGACAGGATAGAAAGTAAAATTTAGTAAGTTTAATATAATCAATCGAATACTGCAAATGCAATTTGTTATGTGTGAATGTATTGAGCGCATGCAGTTTTTGCAAAGTTTTTACTGTGATATACTGAACATATGTTGGTTGCACTGTGTAAAGTTTTCGATAAATACAGAGAGAGTTTTGAATGACATGGAATTTTGAACGGATTATCGAGGCCAAACCATTCTATGGATTTGAAGAAAATCAATTTCAAACATTCTTCTTTTTCCACCGCACAACATATGGAACAGCTCAAACACACTCACACAAAACTTCCAGTTCAGGTTGCGTAACAGCAGCAAGAAATGAACAAAAGCAAACAAAAGAAATTCCAAAATGAGATTAAGATTTAATCAGTGTGCACGTTTTTTGCATTTGGAAGCTCCTCTGGCCCAACAACACAACAATCAATACTCGCATTATCATTCGCTTTCCAAACGATGATAGAGAATTGTGAAGACGATGTATAGCAGCGATGACGGTGATAGTGAATAAAAGAAAGTGGAATAGAAAAAAAACATATTTATATATGGGACAAACAGATTTTTCCCATTTCATTTGTGAATATAATCTGCATTTGATATTTCAGTAATGCGACCGAGTACCATTTGAATAAATAAGAATGTGGTAGCATTGTCACCTGTATAGCTAACACTTTTCATTCGCGTTGCTTGGCAGCGCATTAACGGCGTACGTGTATGCATGTGATTGTTCGGCAAAATTTTAATACGAAAAAAAGAAATCGCATCCACTCTGTCTCTGCTTATCATTCGGTGGATCGAATCTTCGATGGAATTGCAGAAATTATCATTGAAGTTGGCACTTTTCTGCGTACATAAAAGAAACACGTTAAATGGAAAAAACGAAATTGATAATCGAGATGAACATAGAAGCGCAAGATAATCGAAGCTCGCAATGAATAATTTAAATAGAATTTTAAGAGATTGCAGTGAATGCGAACGAACGAAATGTTGATTGAAAACTGTAATGTGTGCCATATACTATATGTGAAAGAGAAAGAATCGCGGAACATTCTCGTATAATGAGAATCCACAGCAAGCACACCACATACATACGCAACGTTTGAAATTCGGAGGGAGTCAAACGTGAAAATATAGATTTTCAGAGAGGTCAAAATGATGGAAATTAATTAGGGGGGGTTAATAAGATTTTTTTTATTCAGAAAGAAACAAAGAAGAACAGCAACGCAGTCATAAACCTGGTCAGGAAATGAATAAGTCGAAACAAACAACTATTGTAATGAATATGCAGAAAAAAAGGCCATTGAAAAGACTAAACAAACATTTGTGGAAGAAATATTTATCATTAATAACATCAGCAGACAATAGAATAATAAATATTTTACACGAAGAAACTCCATTAATAAACAATATTCCATATATTCAACGTTTTCTGTTCAAACTTATAGAGTGCAAAAAGTTTTTACCATACCTTCAGGGGAGAAATCCGGATGTGATGAAGTCTGAAGGGGGAGTCTAAATCAAGAAACCTCCTCTCAACGCACATGAAACCAGAGCAAGTAAACAAAAGCTAAGGTATGGCACACACAAAAAACGAAATCGAACAAAAAAAGCTCGGCATAATGTATAATGGAGTTATGTGACTCCATGGTGGGCATATCAGTGAGAAAGAAAAAAGTCACTGGTAAATGAAATGCATACGATATAGAGTGAAGTTAAATCTCGTTGAGCTATTGCGTTTGTGGTTATTGTTGTTGGTGCTGCTGTTGCTGAAGCGTGATTCAATTGCGTTTGGGTTGGAATTTAGGCCTATGTTCAATGCTGCTTTTTTTCAACATCCATGCCCTCGATTTTTCGACGATCGTTGCTGTGTTAAACAAACATGTCATTTTACGGTAAAATACCGCGGAAATACACACATGCCTGTTTTTGTAGCATTATCCTATCAACGGCAAAACAATTTTCACTTCATTCGCTTTACCGTTTATGTGCGCTTTTCAAAAAGTTTTTAGTCAAGTTTTTTTTGTTGTTGTTCCATATTTTCTACGCCTGGTTGAACAATGTCTTTTGTTAATTTCAATCCATTGCGATTGCAACTATGAACCACCCGCCACTTCTCCAGTTCATGTCGAGTCATCAAGAACGTCAATTCTTTTAGAAACTATATTGATGAAAATGGCTGACTTCTTTGCCGGGTCGGTTTACTGCAGACGTTACGCACACAATTAACATTGGCAGCCGACAAATGAGTTATGTTTGTGTGGTTCGTTGAATGTCTTGTCTCTGGTTTGTGATATTGATGTGGAAATTCATCTAGGAAACTTGTTCCTATACTTTTTCATACGCGATTGATGGTGTTTTTCCACTAATTATTCATTGCGTTTATCGTTTATAATATGTTTGAATATAGAATGCGTGTCGAATGCGAAAAAAAACACCCGCATAAAACTCTTTACTTCGACAAAATGGCTCATTAATTATGAGCAAAGTTTTAGCATCATTCATTTGCTCATCATCATTCGTTTGGCATTGATCTTAATTATCTCATTCGCGATCTTAATATGAAAAAAAAAAACACACATTTTGAAGCTCTGATTCGCCTCCTCGTTTTCCAAACGAACGAATCGAATTTCTTCGCATAAAGTTCGTAAACTTTTGATTGTTCGAGCATAGAGCAAATTTGATTATCATCTTTTATATTGTCATTTCATTTCAATTCGTCCGTATGCAGTTAAATAATTGCATGGAATTCATGAAACTTTGTGAATGAGAATCTAGGGGCAAGACACATGGATTCGAATTCGAATTTTAGTATGCGAAGTGTCAATAAACTTCGATTTAATAATCATTTTCCTTTCAAACTTTCAAAATGGGTTGAAATCAAAGACTTATTGCATTCAAAGAAATCACTGGATTTTCTAAATTTTCATGAGACTCATTGGGGTCTCCCCCCTAGATGTGAACAAAAAACAAAAGTTATTTATCGCATTTTCACCGGATGAAGAAAAAAAACCCTTCAATATGAATTGGAGGTATGTGTAATGAAGGCTCGTTTAAATTGGAATTTTGGGCCATTTCGAAATGAAACCAAGAAACTTTTCTACATGGCATATTCACATCATCGACAATTTCAATTATCTTTTGATCTCTGACTTCCGTATGGTGAATGAACTGCTTTGAGTCACTGAACTTTGAGCTTCATTTATGATGTTTAAAGCGTATTCTCGAAACTTGTAATTGAAATTCCGCAATAACCCCCATCGCGCAAACAAACGAACAACGAACTTAAACGGTAGCGAACAAGCAAAATAAATGATTTCAGGGAATTTACTCAATTTTCAATACCAGTTAATCACATTTTTTTTGTTTAATCGAACGGTTTTTTTTTTGTTCAGCAATAAAGAGATCCAAACAGTCCGAATGCGGCACTTTAAATCGATAAGCTTGTAAATTGATGGGAAAAATCGAACAGATTTCATACCGAATGAAGTAACAGCAACGCTGATAACGGCAGCAATGGCAGCCAGTTGAGTGCCATTATCATTGATAGTAATTGCACTTTATTGATAGCAATTAAACGGGTTTTATAATGAAATCGATACATCATTGTGTATGTGTATGGGCACTTTCACCATCCCTTTTTATATAGTGAAATCAAATGACAAACACTGAATATGTCATGACACTTGCACTCAACACCCAATCTATCTTTTGACCAGTACGAATGGCCGAAAGAGAGATAGAGAGAATGAAGGAAAATGTCCATATTAGAATGAAAGCGTCTCTAAAGAAACCATTTTAAATCACATGAAAAAAGAGGTGGTCGCCCAACAAAAGAAACACAATCAGATTCAAATTGTATCAACTAAAAAAAAAAAAAAAAACAAGATTCGTTTATTTAAATTGAATGGTTCGATTAAACATTGATAAAACAATGCGATTCTTTTTTTTTTAGCTCAATCAAAATGAAATAAAATAAAATCTCTTTGAATTAAAACACAAAAATCTAAATGTGCTATTTCTTTTCTTTTCTTTTCATGTGCTTTCAACCGGATCCTCGCTGCACTTTGGCATGAATGTGAATGTGTTAAATGTTTCCGTTAAAGGACGAGAGATTTATTGAATTGAAGATAGCATCAAACACGAACTAAAAACTATGCACATTTTCCAAATGAACTAGTTGAGAATGAACTCGAAAAATTGAATTATAAAACGATAGATGTATTAGCATCAAAAATATGCAAAATACGAAGTAAAAAGGGTGTGACATATGATATTTTAATTACGTAGCCGCTTTAAAATCTATCTAATTCAAAGTAGAAAATATCATTCGTTGGTGGAGTATAAAAGGAAGAAATAAGAGGGGTAAAAACATAAAGGACTCCGTTCATCGTCATCACATCGGGTTTCAATAGCCGTAACTAACTAAGGGCAACACAGGTAATTTTCCGAATGATTTTAATTTTAAATACAGCAACGCGCTATCAACGTTACTTTTTTCGGATGGATGTATTCAAATTTTTCTTCTCCTGAAAATGCTTATCTCTTGATATTTGAATTTGAACATTTGTCAAGTACTCTTTTTTTGAAGATGGTTTTTATATACATGAAAAAGTGTACGTGTATTTTGACACCAATCACTCCTCTCCTGCCTATGCAGAGATTATGAAAAATTTAATTACTTTCGTCTTAGTTTTTAAAATTGCAGAAGAAGTGGAAAAACCATGTACTTTTAATGAGGCATTAGATAAAATCCCGCGAACCCTTTGACTTTTAGCAAATGGATGTAATTTTTTGTTGTCGGCTCTACGCATCAGAATTTGCATGGCATTACGTGTTCGTGTGTGAGTGTGTTTGGGATAAAATATTTCCACAATAAATCAAATGCAATGTTTAGATTGAACAAGACAAATTAATTGTACGGATTAAAGAAAAACTTAACGTATTTAATCATTTGTGTGAATATAAGGCGGTCTCTTTCAAACATGTTTTTTTTTTCGTTACGCTTTTATCATCGAAAATCTTCGCTAGCAATTCTGATTGAAAACAAGAAAAATTGAATCGTTTTATATTAACAAAATAAGAAGAGAAAAATGATGAGATATAGAGCAAGAAAAAAACGTTTGCTAAATGAAAGAAACAAGCAATTTAAAAATAAAATGAGCGTTTGAAATTGAAAAAAGGAAACAAATGATAAAGCAATCAACATCAAGCTGGATGCACGCCAGCATGATTCGAAAATTCTGCATTTTCTCTCTTTTCTGTACAATGACAAATATTTTCCGACTTTTTTTTATCTTGAGACTATTTTTTTGTTTGTTCATTTTACATTCTCAGTCAGTGATCTCGAATGGAGTACACTCAGTTTCTCTTGATTAACAGAGAAAAAAAATCATTGGCAATTGAGACACACGAGAAGGCGGCCAAAGTCCAGCAACCATTCGACTAAAGACAAAAGACTCAAAACAAGCAAAATGCACAACAAACACAAAGAAAAAAACAGAAAATAACATCAATTATGAAAATGAATAAAACAAATATTTCATTAATGTCTTTCTCGTGCGAAAAGGAACAAGCTTAAACTTGATATTATATCATAAATTTAAGCTGCTTGCCGAATGAAGGCCAAAATGTCCAAATAAAAAATGTTACAATCTTTTTGCGCATATTTTATATACGTTCGCTTCTTTGGACATGTTTCTCTTTTTTTTCATCTCCAGAATCAACTTCTACTCCATTCCATTAGTTTTTGTTGTTTTTTTTAAACGCTGTGTATATGTGTTTTTTTTTTCATCCGAATTTTATCCAGTATCGTTTCTTCGTTTTTAATTTTCAATGCATTTCCGTGCTTAATTCATTTATCTTAAATATGTGTGCGCTGTTGCTTTTTTTCACTCTCTCTCATCGCCTATGGCCAGCATTTTGTTTCTCTATTTTGCACTTTCCGTTTTATTTAGCTCGTCTTTGTATCCATTTTCCACTCAAACTCTTTACCATTTTTCCACTTGCCTCCATCACCCGAAACGCATTCCTTTTTCTTCACATTTTTGCAATATTTCTTCTGCTATTCAATTGACAGCCTAATAGTAAAACCGAAATGGAAGAACTTGAGCGTAAAAACATGATGCAAATTCTTCAGCGTATATAGAGAACTTTCAAATTTTAGAACAAAAAGAGTTTGTAAAAAACTGAGGGCAAAAACACAATATATCGATTACTTGTTTTTGCCCGCAGGCTGGATATGTCGTGTTTTTGCTCTCAATTTTGTCTATAGTTTTTTTTCCTCGCAACAATCGGGATCTTGTTTTTACGCCGAAAAATTGATTTTTTTATACGCGTGTGATACGACAGTGTCATTCCAGCGGTCTTCCGTGTGTTTCATACAATCCTCCCATGTAAATGGTAAAAAATGGCGAAAAATGAGAAAAATTATTAAATTTTTTTTCTTCAATTCTCAAATACTACTCAACTTTCTGTATCATCTGGTGAAATCAGAATGAAAAAAATCGCATTCCTTATCATTCAAATCACGATCTGGATTTTTTTCACTTTTGGAGTGCTCTATACCGAGTCTCCGAGAGTTTCATATAAGCTTGCTATGTGATACCCATTGAATAGTGACCGAATGCCAATCGCGATTTTGATGATATGGAGTGCGATTTTTTTCATTCTGATTTCACCAGGTGATACAGAAAATTGAGTAGTATTTGAGAATTGAAGAAAAAAAAATTAATTATTTTTTTCATTTTTCGCGATTTTTTACCATCTATATGGGAGGCTTGTATGAAAAACACGGAAGACCGCTGAAATGACAAACGCCAAATATATACGGATCTACGTCAATGTCATTTCAGCGGTCTTCCGTGTTTTTCATACAAGCTTCCCATATAGATGGTATGAAAAATCGCGAAAAATGAAAAAAATAATTAAATTTTTTTTCTTCGATTCTCAAATACTACCCAATTTTCTGTATCACCTGGTGAAATCAGAATGAAAAAAATCGCATTCCATATCATCTAAATCACGATCTGGACTTTTTTCATTGTTTGAGTGCTCTATACCGGTCTCCGAGAGTTTCATATAAACTTGCTATGTGATGCTTATTGAATAGTAAGCGAATACCAATCGTGATTGAATCAATAGGCGTCATTTGGCTATTGCAAGGCGAGATTATATGAAACTCTCGGAGACTCGTTATAGAGCACAAAAAGTGAAAGAAAAAAACATTTTTTTTCTCAATTCTCGAACACCACTAAATGCTCTATATCATTTGCTGTGAAAAATTTGCTATCTCTTTCACCCAAATCGTGCTTGGCAAATGGCAAGTCGTTGTCTCATGCTATCACGCTCACCCTTGCATCTATAAATGTTTACAATGGACATTCTATATTCACACACAACTCACATTTGTATTTTGCTGCGCAATAAAAGTCATCGACACAAAACTCAAAGCGATGACCAAATACATTGTTAATAATTTTATTGCGCAGCAAAATATAAGTGCGAGATGTGTGTGAATAGAATGTCCGTTTTAAACATTTATACATGCAAGGGGGAGCGAGATAGCATTGAGACAACGATTTGGGTGACAGAGATGACAAATTTTTACGTTCTGATCACACCACATGATATAGACCATTTAGTGGTATTCGAGAAATGAGAAAAAAAATAATTTTTTTTCACTTTTTGTGCTCTATACCGAGTCTCCGAGAGTTTCATATAAACTCGCCTTGCAATAGCCAAATGACGCCTATTGATTCAATCACGATTGGTATTCGCTTACTATTCAATAGGCATCACATAGCGAGTTTATATGAAACTCTCGGAGACTCGGTATAGAGCACTCAAACAGTGAAAAAAGTCCATAGTAGTATTTGAGCATCGAAGAAAAAAAAATTAATTATTTTTTTCATTTTTCGCGATTTTTTTATCATCTACATGATCGTAGATATATGGTCCGCCTCGCTCATAAAAAATCCGTTTTTTCGGCTTAAATACAAAACTCCGATTGTTGCGGGCAAAAGAACTATAGACAAACTTGAGAGCAAAAACACGACATATCGCTTATTCACTTTTGCTCTGATTTTGCGTATGTCGTGGTTTTGCTCTCAACTTTGTGTGTTGAATTTTTGCTCTCGATTATGATATGTGGTATTGTTTTACTCCAAACAAAAATACATGCTATTTTTACGCATAAGAAAATTAAGTGTTGGTTTTACTATCAGGCTGTCAATTGTGATGTGTATTTTGTGTGTTTTGTTCCAAAGAAAAGAAAGATGCCATTTAAGTTCAGTCGTCTGGTAATCGTAATACGTTTAACTTTATTGCAAGACAAATGTAACCCTTTTTTACTGTTGTGCAGCTCTCTCTCTCTCTCTTTCTCTGACACACACACACACACTCCTCATCAATTCACTTCGTTGTTAGTTTCCTCATTGGGCCAACTTTGGTTGTGATGTGCACGCGGACGCAATTTCCAAGAGAAAAAAAACGAGCCGGCTATAATTCAACTAAATCAAAAAAAAAAAAGAAGAAGTATTGAGAGAGAAAAAAATAGACAAAAGACAAGAAATTTGCGATAAAAATAAAAGACAAGAGAAAAAGAAGAAGAAGAAGAAAAAACGTTAGCGAACCCAATAAAAGAAGATGAGCATTTCAGAGTGATTATGCGCAAAACTCACAAATGAAAAATCGGCGTGAAAAAAATGGCAAAAGCTCTTCAAATGACAACACGAGTAGAAAGAAAACGAGAAACTGAAAAGATATGTCATTGGGAACGGGTTGTCATAGAAAGTATGGTGTCAATTGCATGATATAATGAAGGCAAATACCAAGTATACAACACAAATGAGCAAAAATAAAAGTTCATCGAAGAAAAGACAGAGCGGAAAAACCACGATCTTTCATTTGAATTATTATTTCGAGTCAAGCGGTAGCATTCTGCCAAATGGTGAACTACAAAAAAGGTTTCCGGAACACATGCATTCAATACGATTCGGTCGAATTGATTGTACAAGTACGCGTCAATATCTACAGAGTCGCTTGACTTGTACATTGCCTATCGTATGTAATAATGTTGTTTCGTTCATTTTTCCATTTCCAGTGATTTTGAAGCTCAATCCTTTTGGTACGCCTAAAATTGTTTCGTCTATATAAATAACATGTAAGTCGTACAAGCGGGAAACATTTTTAATCCTTTTTTTGTCCCAAGTGTCCGCTTATTTTCTTTTGTCTTATAACTTCATTTTCAGATGAATGTTGCCTCCGTTCTTAGTCCGAATCGACTCTTTTTCTTCGTTAGATGTTCTTCATTTCGAATTTGTACAGTTTGTCATATTTCTGTTTCGGATTTTATTATACAAATGGTCCGAGTGTAGTTGGGTGGTGCGTTTTTCAATTCTTCTACATTTTACCCCGGGCCATTGAAACAAAAACGAAATTGAACGACTTACACACGAAAAGAAAAGTTCGGTGGCAGCAGCGGCTTTGGCGTGGATTGTCTACGCAATTATGCATTCAGTGATTCATTCTCTTTCTTGGTAACTCTTTAACGATTCAATGGCTTTTTGGCATCGACACTGTGTGCGCCCCATGGAAGAAAGAAACACGCTTTAAAATCATTTTTAAAGAGTAAGAGCCAAAAATGGGCGAAAATATAATGAACATTTTCCGTATAAATTTATGTATAATTTGTTTAATTTGGATTATTTGACGGGAACAATTTCGGAACATCGTGTATATATGTGTGTGTGAATAAGCGCGAGCTCACCAAGTGATTTGTAGTATTTGCATTTTTTGAATAAATTGATAAAAATTTCTGGGATAATTTATAATAGAATTCTTTGTTCTTTATTTAGTCATGGTTTCCGCAATTCATTTATTTTGCTCCCATTTTTTGCTCACTGTTTCGACGTCGACCACAGTGTTGTCAGTGGTGGCTTATGAAATATTTGTCGCCAATGAATCGAATGTTGCCGTTTTCTTTTTATCATTTCAGCTATTTTTTTTTTCGTTATCTTTCTCATTAAATGAAAAATATTAAGAAATTTTTCCAACCAGAATTAATAATTGCATTAAATTTTGATTATACATCATTTCTATTTACATTGGAACCATCACACACACACACAATCTCATTGTTAAGTATTACCATTCTACTGCTAATTGATGAACGAATTTAAATATTTGCATAACCCGTTTTGCATCAATTGAGATTGTCGCGGCACTTTGATTTACACATAATTCAAGTTTCTACTGCATTTTCGCTTCGGTCGAGCAAAATATTCCAAAAGAAACGACAATGAACATGAAGTAAATGAATGAATTTGAATACCATTTTTGGCCAAAGTTTTCCATACACAAGTTCTCGACTTCCCTATCGCTCTCTCTCTCTCGCGCGCGCACAAAAGCCAAATGACAATTTTGGTTGGGTGTATGAAGCCGACAACGAAAGGGATAATTATGTTGGGCAATGGAAAATGTTCGACTATAGAATCCAGGCGAAATACACAAACCATAAAATAAATAAAATTTAGCGACAATATACGATAAAGAGAAACGAATATAGCTTGGCATAACTAAGTGATTTTAATTATGAAAATTAAAAATGACAAAAGTTCAAAATAATTACGAAAATGGCATTCATTGCAACTCAAAAGTGTAAGGCATGTTAATTCTTGATATCGTGTAGTCGTTGATTTCTTCGTTGTTTAAATATCTTTGAATTGACAGTTCCGTTAGCGTCGTTTTTGGTTCGGTTGAACTGTCGTCGATGGTGTGCGAGGCATGCACTTTGATCAATTTGCATTGACGTCGGTCGCACAAACAGTGATTGAATTATTACTGTGTACTGTGCTCCAGAGGCTATTAATTTAGATAATACAGTTTTTGCTTTATTTAAATTAAAATAACTTTATAATTAATTTCGGTGTTTTTGGTTAGTTACTGACAGTCAAGTTTTAATTTAGTATAATAATATATTTTTTGTGAGCCTTAGAGGCTGAACATCTTTATTTCAATACTTTTTTATTTGACGACGTTCATTTATGGCCACGATTTTTTACTCTCTAGCTGTTCTTTTTTTATTGTTTTCATTACACCTTACTTTTGTTTCCATTTTCTTGCGCGATACCTCCTTTATGTCACCTTTTGCAACTTTTCAATAGGCCATTTGTTCAGATAAAATGTGGCGGAAAAAGTTTTTACCGACTTAATCATGGTTTTCAAACGTTCGTCCCTGCTCGTCGAAAACGATGAATGGGTTAAATTTTAGATTAAAAAAAACTCTTCGAAAAAGAGATATTAATGAAAGTTAGACAATGCAACATTCTCTTGAAAACACAAAGAAATGGTGACTCCCTAATTTTGGGTTCGATCGCAACATGTTCACTGTTTTTAGATTGCATACACATTATCGAATCGAACAGGTCAAACGGTATCATTGGTAAATGGTATATAAAGAAAAAGTCAGTTCGTTTGGCCGATAAAGAGCTTAAGAAAATCGTCCAGGAAATATATTGCGGTTTAACTAAGTACAAAACATGTTTAAGCAATCAGAAGTAAAGGTGAATCAAAAAAAAACACAATGTCCGAAAAGGTTGCTTTTTGCTTCTTCTTAATTTTCGATTCCATATCGCACTGTGAAAGAAGAGAGTGGCTTAAGGATGGACGATTTAAATACCTGTGACTTTGAAGTCTGTTGCATTGGCAACTTGTCATTGAAGTGGGTACAGAGAAAAGTTCTCCCAACCGCAAATACCATATAAATCGACATACGCACACACATTGACGATTGAGCGCAAAAACGAAGACTCCCATCAAAGTTTCGATAAGAAAAAGAAGTTCGCCTCTCGTGGTCAAACAACTTTCAACCAGTTTTTGTCATCTTCATCGTCATCGTTGTCGTTGTCGATTTGTTCACATTTATATAGCTGATTTTTAATGTTGATATTGGCATAAATGCCAGACACTGGCGATACAATGGATAGACGGTGTCAGGTCACAAAAGTTGAGATAGTTTCTCTTGAAACTTGATGCAAAAGTTTTTTTTTTTCGGATTCATTCGTTCTTTCGATATGGTTTTATAGCTGGCCATACAAGCAGCTAGTGCTTTAATTCACTTGACAAAATTCGAGACGAACAAAAAGTGTGTATCGAAATAGACCGCATATACAGCGTTGACATTGACAAAAATGTTGTATCATTTTCTTATACACATCTCGAATTGTCTGCTTCAGCATCGTTGTCTTGTAATTGAGTTAGTTTAATTTTAGCCTTGTTCAATTTCCAGAAGAGATGCATGGTGAAAAAAAATAGCAGCACTTTTGCATCGATTCACGTGTAAACACTTGTGATTCATAGCACTCAATTAAACTGCCACTACTGTCTACGGCGATGTTGCGTTAATTCGTCTTATGCGCCTCTTATCTTTCACTCACTCTCTTCATGAGTACACGGCAGAGAACAAAACATGGTAATGGCGGTACCGTCAAAGTATTTCAAATATAGATCCTTACAACGTGATAACAAATAATAGCTAAACAAATGCCAATTCAAACGAAAGTTACAAATACATGGATGCGAAATAGATAAACAATGATCTCGATACAAAAACGATTTAAGTAGTTTGAATGGTATTTTTTGTTACTCGATTTTTTTTAAAACAGAGTTTCTTTCTTTTATCGACCTAACTGACGGATTGGGGTTCGATGTTTGAGTTTAAGAGCAACTGCTTTCACAAAGTCGAAAACCAATCTATCTACTTATTCATATTGGATAATGAAGAACTCGCGAAAAAGGGTTCTTTTGTAGGTGTATCAAGAGTCGATTCATTCTTTTCTTTGTTTTAAATGTCGACCTTTTCACACGGATATTTCCAGCCATTATTATTTCAGTGCAGAGAAGTTTCAGAAAAAAAAGAGAAGAAAAACAAGTGAACGACACTATTGTGCTGCGCGTTTTTTTTTTGACATATAAATGAGGTACATAAATTAAAACACTGCCGCACGAAACGAAATAAAAAAAAAACAGAGAACCCCTTTTTTGGCATTGGTTTGCTGAAGAAGAAGAGCGACATCACAATGAAAAAGAATTAAATCTGAATAAGCGGCTGTATTCCAGAGAGGCATACGCATTAGTCGTTAGAGTATAATCTGGTGAAAATGATAAAATGACAAAAAAATGACTGAAACAAAGCGCCCAGATTGAAATATCTCTTTTGTACCGTTGCATGCATTGCTGGTCGCGTTTTGTGTGCCTATCATTCTCGGTTCTCTCTATCTCTTGTGTTTGTAGATATTGTTCAACGATATGCCTTGCAGGTATGATAGTCGCACATTAAATTTAAACACCGTCAATTTATATTTGAAAATTTGTGACACAGCGTGAGTTTGATTAAATGTCAATTCGGCTTGTATCTCACGCACGTAAACTACTTTCGTGTGAACGTGCTTAAAATACGGAATATTTTCAGTTCAGAGCCTTGTTTTGTTGAGCAGACGAAATAAAAAAAAATAAATGGCAGAAAACAACAACACCATCAACCAGACAAAATCTACTCTCTTGACTTTGGCGACATTTTTAATGATTTCAAATCGCTGGAGAATCACAATGTTGAATAAGACTTCATGAACAGGGATATTGTTATCTGTAGCTCTCGATGCCATCCCCATCGCCTTGAACAAACAATATTATGCTTTTCGATTCATTGAGCTTATTTGCGATGGAATTCAAATCCCGTCCTTACCGATGAATCTAACTTTTGCGCAATTTTATTAGTCACAAATTTTATTGTAATTGTTATGACAAATGAAATGAAGAAGGAGATGAAATGAAACCATCTTGTTTCTTTCCGTTTGTCGGGGCATAATTTAAAACTGATTTGCCTTCAATAATTTGTGGTGTTGTACAATTTGTGCGCTTAACATTTCGAAATAATAGACGAACACGAACGCTATTTTTATTCTTGTTTTCTACATCAATGACTGTGGAAAATTGAAAATGTCGATTTCCAATATACATTTGTTCAAATACACTGAACGCGAAAAATATATATTATACAAATAAAATTGAGTTTCCGTTTTCTGGGTCAAAAATCGTATCGATCATTATCACAAATGAAAAGGAAAATAAAGATGGATTGAATTTAAATTTTATATTGCAAAGGTTAAACGACAATTAAGTTAAAACTTAAAATAGTTATGTTATTGTCATTTTATATACCAGTTGTTGATGTGTTCCGAATTGATTTGATCGAACATTGATGATTTCAATTGCATTCGATTTGAATTGTGTGAATCAATCTTGCATATGCTTTGTTCATATAAATGTGTAACGAGATAGTGGTGCACAATGCATCACGTACTGTCAATATGATAATGATATTGGTGTGTAAATAATGGATGATGATCGATGTGCTGATGCATTCAACATACAATGAAATCAAATATTTTATAATTATCACACGGATAAATATGCTGTAAATAATGAATGCTCACTGAAAAATGTGAAAATTTTCTAAAAACCAATTCGAATCAATTGCATTTGAAACAAGTTCTTTCTTGAATAATTTACATAAAATTCGCTGAAAATTAAATTCACATGTAAAAGAACGGCAATAAATTTTGATTTATTTTTGGAGTTGAATTCACTTTCTGTTTTATTAATACGTGGAATTTTTTTTATCTCAAAACTAATGTTACATGTGTGCTACATATTGTGTAGTAACTGAAGCTGTAACAAATTATAACCATTTATCGAGATTTTTGTTGTGAGAGCATATCCACTTTGTTTCCCCAAACAACAACGAAGTTAATTGAATAGAATGAAAGTGTCCCGTATCACATGTGTATCTTTTTCACTTTCTCTTATTATTTTCTCGAAATATGTAGGTAAACTTTATCCCAATGAAATTACTTTGACAACGGACCAGAGTACACGTTATATTGACAAAAACCGACAATATTTGTATAACTATTCCCTCTATCATACATGTAACGCTGACTCTTCTATCATTGTATGAAATTTGCCTGTTTTACATGACACAATGTGGCCATTTCTGTAGGAAATTTGATTTTAAAAAAAATGCTGCAATTATGTTTTAAATTGCATCTCTGTTTTAAAATTATCACAGATTCCATGGCAACAGTCTTTTACTCAGATCACCAATCACCTCTGTTTACCATCGAACAAATTTTCAAATAAATTTTCCCGTGTACAACTTTTTTCTTCTCTCAAACTGGTGAAAATGTACATAAATTCATAAAATCAGCCCGATACGATTTAAGTGTTCTTTACGATACTCATCAACAAAGTCCGGTTGCGTTAAAAGGTTTTTTATTTTCATTGCTTCTCGAAGTTATTAAATTGTGTGTATATGTAATAAAATAATATATAGTGGTTTAGTTAACAAATACACATAAAATGCATGTATCATGCCATATTACCGTCGCCCTGCACTTTGAAAAAAGCGGTTCTCTCCCTTATGATTCAAGCACCTTATGCACTTGATATCTGATGAGAGTTGCGTGAGTCATATATGGTGATTTTTAAGTTGAAATCGCATTGGCCATATGTATGAGCGCATTTTAAAATTAACAATTGTTGGGCCTGCACATCCTAGTGCAGATATCGACGTTTCTCTCTTTCTCTCTTATTTGCGTGTAGACAGTACGCATCAAGACACGAAGCGAACTAATAAGGGAAATTCTATCGTACTACCTCATGCTCAATGTAATTAAATCGACCAAGCGTGAAAAGTAAGTGGGTACATTTTTATACTCTATACATATATATATATATATATATATATATTGTAATTTATTGCCACGGAACATATAATGGCCGAATCAAACATGTGTAACTAACAAAAGCAATGGCCACCCCGTTCTTCAATCAAACTGGCCCATGTTACCAAGGGAATTATGTATGTGACAAAAATTAAAACATTTGTTAAAAGGGTTTTCATACACGGAAATTACTTCATTTCGCAAATGTTAGTTTTGATTTGTAATTTCACGTGCGTAATAACAACCCGTTTAGAGTTTGTATGTGCTCATTTCGAAATGGATGAATTAATACCATTTCAAATTTCTGTTTAAAATATTGAAGAGCGCGGATGGTTTGATGCGTTTGTTTCCATCGCTCGGTAAAAGGTGAGCATTGTTGTTTTTTGTCGGTTCAGTTTTTTTTATCCATTTTGGACACATAAAATATACCATTGTGAATTGGCATTGGTTATAGGTCAAGACACTAGAGTATAATTTCCATTCAACTTTATTAGATTTCAGAAAATGGAACAAGGAAACAAAACAACGTAAATATGCCTATGAGAATTTTCTTAACCCTCCCCCCAAATACAGCACTTTTTGCTGGAAACAAGCACCGTTCAAATGTTCGATAAGAATGGCATAGAATGAGTACATTTCATGTGTGTACGTGTCTCGACGCATTGAAATACTTATGTTGAAATATGATATATCGAATTTTCATTCTTTATCAGTTCACTTATGAAATTGAAAAGATTCGTTTTTCAACAACAAAAAAAAACATCGCTACAACTTCTGCACGATTTCTGATGTTCTTCTAACTCGGAAAACTTTACCTAAGATCATTTTATTTCCTTCGTTTAAATGGAATGCGCAATCTTTGGGCTGCGAGACATAAGACATAAACGATTCACCTCAATTTTTCATTTCGGTTCAACGTAATGAAATGAAAATCTT
Source organism: Contarinia nasturtii (assembly GCF_009176525.2). Taxonomy (NCBI): domain Eukaryota; kingdom Metazoa; phylum Arthropoda; class Insecta; order Diptera; family Cecidomyiidae; genus Contarinia; species Contarinia nasturtii. The sequence continues at coordinate 11,274,884 of NW_022197486.1, forward strand.
ATTGTTTCGCCGCCCCATCACTTAATCATGTTTCATATGTGTAAATCAAGTTATTGTGTACATTTCAATCTGATCAGTTACTTGACCGTGTATTTTTCAAATTACATTCGAAAAAAAACGCCATAGAATCAAGAGTCATAAATTCCAGTTGCGTGTTTATTCAATATGGCAGCAGCATATTCCTCCGGAAAAAAAATACCAACATTTTCAGTCATCCGATTCACGTATTCGTGTAAATTTAAGACGAAATTTCACATATATAGAATGGGATATGGCATACCCTCTTTGAACCATACAGCACAATGGTTAAAATACAATCACAATATCCACCCGATGTGAGCGATGCACGCAAGTTTTCGTTTGAACATACGAAATTTCGACGACAAACGGCAATTAGTAAACTGAACAAAATAATCATATGATGTTAACTGGCAACAAATTTTGAATTTTCATCTTGTTGCGGTGCCTCGTCTTTGTCGGTACACCCCCCCCCCCTTTCAGTTAATTTTCTGCTTTTCATTTAACGATTGTAATTATTTATTCAACGACCATGTTCTTCCGTATGCACACAATATATGTATGAAGACGTGAACAAGAGGGAAATCAAGTCAGGGAATTTTTTTGTAGAAATACTGAGCGATCCTTTTGTATGAGCATGAACTCAATGAGATGTTATTAGTTTAGTGAACGTTATTACAATGTTATTACAATGTTATTACAATAGCTGATTAATCTTTATTAGAAATATGGCTGAGTTTAATGAATTATATCACTTTGTTGTGATTTAAGCTGCATATCGAACAACTATCTCACGGCTATTTGAAAATCTGCGGAAAAAATGTCAATGTGATTTTTTGTCATCGAACAAGAAGAAGAAGAAGAAGAAGAAGATACAACGTTTATAGTTTGGTCGTAAGCAAGTAAGCGGTATATTGTGGATACAAAAAGGGAGATATGGATATGCGCGTGAGCGTGAATGAGCTCAATTCTGTCTTAAGGCTTAATAAATTGCAAGATTATTTATGCGTACAACATGCAAAAGCCAGACCATAATGCCATAAGTACACTTAAGCTGTATTAAGCATGGGCTTTATTTTGTAAACAATTTTTCCAATGCTTTTATTCCGCTCGTTCAATTCTCTCTTTCACTCACTTTCTTTCACTAACTGATTATTGCCGCTTCTTTCTTTGTGCGATAAACGAAAGTTGACGGGTGTTTGTGTGTGCGGATCCCCGCGCGCGCATGTGTGTGTGTATCCCTTGATTGCCGTGATAGTTCATAAACTGCAAAGGAAATATTAATTTTCATTCATTCTCATAAATTTGATTACGTTGTGCCAAGATGAGAAAGATGGCGCTCATTATTCTTCGATTAAGCGATGCCATTCGGAAATACTTTGAAACGTTTGAGTTAAATAAATGCACCCGCACCATTATTAGTTATTCATTGGTAGTTTTTAGCATCGTCTCACATTCTCAAACTTTCATCATCAAAAATGGAATAGGTGCACGTTTCCGTGTATGTGTGTTCTTTAAACCGAATGCCAATTCATTGCTTACATTGCATTTGCCCTTTTTTTTCTTATTTGTCGATGTGTAAGTGTGATTTTTCGAAGCGATCCGTGTCGGAAAAATGTCATACAATTTTAAACTCAAAAATTTACCCGCATTTGGCGTAGAAATTTACTTATACATGTCACGTACACATGTGCATCTTGCTGATGTGTTTCACTGATTGCGAATTCGCTTCTTCATCTTCAAACCCGTTATAAAATTATAAACACAGTACCGCGTTCTCCCTTTCCCTCATTCTCTCTCAACTCCGCATACAAAGTAAAAGAAAACAATTCGAAGTTATTCATTTCAGTTGTGTGCGCTACCGTGAAGCTGCAATAACATTCGGAATTATAATGTCATGATTTCGCTTATGAGCACTTCAAGAGACATGCTTGCAGCTAAGCTTCATCTCTTTCCGTTCTTGAATTCTAATGTGCGTGCAAAACACGTTATGAAAACCTGGTGCATATGGAATGAATGGTGCAACTACTGAAACTACATTGGGTGTGATTTATGAAAATAATTAAATGAATTGATTTCAATTTTAAATGAAGTTAAAACTTTGCTGTTGCGATGTCATCGTCATCACGTTGCTGTTTCACCAGGCATTAGAATCCACACATACACGATGTCAGAGACTACTAGCTAATCGTTGGTTGTTCCGTTGCATTTAAACGCGCACGTCTCGCTCACACACACATACAAATTAAAATAAACTTGCACAGACATCATGGCGAAACAAATGAAAATCGCTGCAAACCAGAACACGATGCTACAAGCTAAGATGTGAAAAAGACAACCATTACTTTTTGTGGCATGTGATAATTCTTTAGCAACCATCCGATTTATCGAAAAAGTCAATACGCAGCGTTCCAAAGTTAGAAGCTTTAAAAAAACGAAAACAGCCTTGTTCGTCGCTAAAACTAAAATTTAGTTATTAAAATCGGTTCACTGCAAGTTATATAGTTTCACAAAGAAAGAGCAAGAGAGCCTTCGTTCACATGAAACTTAAATCTTTTGGATAAAATTATTGCAAATCTCAATTACAGTGCGGTGTTAGCTTCATACATCATCCGGATTTTAAATACATTTCAAGACTCTATCCTAATGAAAATTTAAATATTTGAAAAGATTCCTTCCTATCTCTACTACATTACGCAAACCATGCGCCCATACTTTGGATTAGAATCATTGAAGAGTAAAAACTAGAGAAAAAAAATTGAAATGCATATAAATTTCGCATTTTCTAAAACTTTATTGAATATTTTAAGCTGTTAAATTTCAATTTAAACTGTTTATATTAACAATTCTGTTTGACATTGGCTGAAGTTGGATCGACTGGCCCCGTATTTTTGGTAAAATATAAATTCTTTCACTTTTGATACAGTTGGACTTTTAAGGTGTACGTGTTATTTTTGTTGGCGACGTCAATGGTGATTGCCGATCGTTCACACAGTCAAAGTCTTTTTCGCTCACCATTTTGCATTTGACACAGTCATGAAGTCAAATTTTCCGAGACAGCATCTTCTCCAAAAATGAATGGAAGAGAAAAGAAAAAAAAACAACACACTCACACACCGACATTCTACTTATTGCAAAATATAAACGTCACATGTCAGATACAAAATGCCAAATGATTTAAAATAGCAAAAGAGAACGAGACATGGAAGAGGATAGAGAGAATTAGAGTGAATTGTGTGAGCTGCATTTTCGTAGACATGCATGCGATTAAGTTTGATTGATTGAAAATCGGTTTTTATCTCATTGTCTATTTAATATTCACGCATCGCAACAGCATCGGTGCCCCAGAGAATGTTTTGTTGAAGTACCAAAATAGCGCTGAATAATATCTCTCTCTCTCTCTCTCTCTCTCTCTCTCTGTCTGTCTCTCTCTCTTTGTGTTTGTGTGTGTGCACGTTCTCACAGAAACACCGCATTTTAATTTAGTCCTATTGAATTTTGCGCTTTCCGAAACCAATTCAACAAGCACCGACGACCGCACACATTTCCCATTGTGCTACATACACACATCGACCATCATCATCATCATCATCACCGCCAACAACATCACGGTATGACAGACCAAAATCAAAAAGCAACAAAAAATTCCAAAATCCACGACAAAATTTTAATGAACTCACTGGAATTTGTGTTCTAATTTCTCTATCGCCATGATGGCATTGGTAGTGGTGCAACTGCAATAATACCAACATGATTTTTATGATATTCTATTGAGACCTTTCAAATAAATGTGCATGCGGAAAATAAAATGAATTCCCCAGTAATGATCGTATATAATTTTAAACATTCATTCAACCGTAATGCCTCGCTGATATATGGAACAGGATTTCGAGTATAATATGTATATATGTATAACGTCACCCGATCACACTGAATTTATAAGAGATTAAGCTTTGATTAAAATTTACTCATATCATTATGTTTTTTGTGTGCTTTCTCTCAAAGCTTAAAATCAATCATTGAAAGCGGTTATGTTAGAGGAAAAATGACGTCGATAATCAACTGGAAAATATCATATCAACAAATCTGAGCTAAAAAAAACATTATTATAACATTTTGATTGAAAATTATTGCAGGATAAAGATTCAACACTCAAGATCGATTTTCATGTATGTTACTCTAAGCTTCGTTAATCCAATCTTATGTTAGTGTATTCAACCGATTGCAATTAAAAAAAATTCAAAAGAATCGATGGTTGCTGGTTTTTATAATTAAATTTAATGACTATGTTGCGCTAATGAAACCACATTTTTTCGCATCTGGAACAAAAAATATTCTCTTTCAAAATCAAATGATTGCACTGAAAAAAAGTCCATGGTTTATACTAATCGATACAGATTTTGCTGTAGTTGTCGAATCGGCTTGCATTTATTATAGATTCACATTTTTTTTCTGCTGCTGTGTCGAAAATCATACATATGTGCTGGTATGTGTTCAATGAAGCGACGAAGATTGAGTCAAGCGGGTCACAGTGAATGTTTGCGAACAGCGATAGCAGCAGCAGCAGCTTTTATTGAAAATTATGGTACATTTCGGGGTTTTGTTTATTTAACGATTAACCAAATTGCAAATTACGAAGGAATTGTTAACAAATATGAACATCCGCCAGTATCGCGCGTTTTATTGAACTCCATTCGGAAACAAAAGTTGTAAAAAAAAAATCGCGTGCACTGAATGCAATTGTGCGGTGTGGAACAACGACGACGCGATGGTACCAACGGCAACGGTACACACAAATATTGTAGCAATGGAGTTGCATGGTAATCATCACTCAATCTGACTGACTAGAATAAACTGGACGAAGAGTGATTTTGACAGCGACAACAAAACACAAATGCACATTGAAAATCAAATAATAAGCATGATTGTGTATCACACACACCGTCACCCATATTATCACTGAGACGGCAAAAATTGTTGTCTATTTGTTCATGTTTATTATGTACGTAATACGTATACATGATGTATGCAGCAAATGACCTGTGTTATATTATAGAGGTTGTGAAAAACATGTTGTTCAATCGATCAATCGATCGATGAGGCGCAAAGATTTTTTTTATATTTTGGTTTTGTATGCGACATGAAAAATGGCAATATGCAAGCAGGGGCATCTACAGGATTTCTTCTAGGAGAGGGCAAATGAAAAATGAGGACAAATTTTGAAAATTATAAGTGTGGGCCTAAAACATGTCACCAATTTTTCGGCGAAAATCCGAACGAAGACATTTTCTGGACGCCCCTGTATGCAACCATCAAGATTTGCATAAATTTAAAGCTTTGACAATGTGAAAAAAATTGTTATGTATTCATTGAACTGACATAACGTTTTTAATAGTTTTTCCATATTGCAAAACCAATTCCCTCTGTCTATTTTGCTGTATTGTATACATATATACCATATACAAACGCGGTACATACACAACATATGGTCGCATTTGGCAATTTATTTTAACAGCATTTTTGAACCGGTTGAAATATTTGTAATCTGATTGCGTTATTCAATATTCACAAGTTCATTAATGACCAAGAATATGCAACAAAAACAAAATGCCAAATGAACAAAACAATGGGGAGGGAACGATTTTGGGTATTTGGTTAAAAAATGAAATGAAAGAGAGAGAATGAGATTGAGATGGCGAGATATACGCAATTTTAGATTTGTATGCGTAGTTTTGGTTAATTATGACAAAAGAGCCAAAACACAACACTAAGATATACCTAACTTGGATCTTTAGATATTTTAAAGGTATTTTAGAAAAAGAACTTGCGAGATACCGAGTCGAAGTGGTGATGCGGCATTTCACCATACTCCGGATAATTGACGGAAACACACAGTAAATTATTAAAGCATTATGCCATTATTATTTCATAACAAATTTGCAAAACATTATGTCTGTAGTGCAGCACTCTACTTGCATAATGTAAACAAAATCGATCGCATTCGGCGTGTGTGTGTGTGTGTATTGGAGAAAGAGAGAACGATTGTATAAAATGATTGTATTGACTAATTCAAGTAGAAATTTATCGTTGTTGTATAAAGTATAAAATGCAAAGCTGTATGGAGGATCCGTAGAATACCGAATGGGGTGAAAATCTTGTACAAATGCTGTACGTGATTTTTCTAAAGCATATGAGCGCCCAGCATAATATCAAATATCGATGCCATGAAAATTGGCACGATTTTAATCGACCGATGTGCAAGAAACTTTATCGCCACGCATCAACATCACCACCATCACCACCATCACCATCACCAAAATCAGTTCAACCAAATCACGCACACAAACATAAATTAGACACGTTCAATTGTGTACACAATGTAGTAACTCCTACTTGACGCATACACAAATCCTCAGCCATCCATAGCACAAACGCTGTCGTTATATTTAAAATAACAAATGCATAGAATCAAAATGTAATTAAATAATTAAATAAAGCAGGTAGTGCACCAACGGTCATAAATTGCAGAAATTGCGATAGCGCAACGCAGCAACGTTGGCTAATCGTTTGCATTACAATGAGAAATAAATATGCATTCGAATGCATATGCAGGTGTTTATATTACGTTGGTGCTTTTTCTCTCCGTCTCTCTCTCTCTCACACACACTCATTCCAATGCAAATATGAATTATATATTGCCCGCTTGGACTCTGCTGTAAATCCAATTGCGGATCCTATCAGCTGATTTATTCCACTTTTATGCCAATTCACAAATACTAATTTACATTTCTACAGCAAACTAATGGAATTTTTCTCTAAATTTTCAAATTATTCTGCCAAATCTGGGTCATTTTATGTTTTTTCAATCACATCCAATATTGCGTTAATAATTATTGTTTACATTTGAAAATTAGCAAATTTAATTTTTATAGGGCAAGAGTGATCAAAACATGTATAGGCTAGATGTGTATCTTTTTTTAATTGAACGGACTGCTGTCAAAGGTGATGATGGTCATTTACAAAAAACAATTGCTTGAAAAATGACAAACGCGCTACCCGTATCAAACTCGACGCATTCATAATATATAGAGGCAATAAAAATGAGCGGAAAAATTGTATTGAATAGCATAAAATAAAAAATAAAACTTTTCTTTAGAATGAAATACTATAACGCTGAATCATTTGCGATGCGGGGGTCTTTTGGGTGATTTGAATGTAAATTCAATCTCATTTTATATGCGATGTCAATAAATTATCAGTGTAAATGATCGCCACCAAAGTAGCTGCGGAAAAGCTGTTTTATTTGGTTGGCATGCGAGACTGTGTCGTCTCAAAGCGGTAGAAAGCGAAAGAAAGAAGAAGGATAAAACCACGAAATAATTGACTTGTGAATTATGTTCGAAGGTTAGATCATTTGACTTACCCGCGAACACCCAAAGACAATGACATCAAAATACCTTCTGTTGTGTCGGCTAAAAATAAGACATTATTATGCGCTGAGCGAATCTCTTTTTTGCTTGATCTCTTTCTCTTTTCAGTTTTCACTCGAATATCTTTTTTCGCCGTCGTTGTCGTCGATGGTAAAAATCGTGCAAAAGAAGTAAATTGCGAATGAATAAAATATATGTGGCAGACGTTGCATTTTTTTTTCGTGGTATTTTTTCTATTTTTTTCCGTCCCAATGTGAAATAAACTGTTGCGATGTCATAGTGAACACTTGTGCTAGTATTTTATCGGCGTAAATCTGCCGGTATTTAAAGGAAAATATGTGCGAATGTGAGCGTGTGTGTGTGAAGTGCAGCCAGCAAATGACAAAATTAAAAATAAAATGGAACGCAACGCAGCCACGATAAAATACTCACATAAAATTAATTATATTCAACGAAGCACAAAATCAAAACTTGCACACACACACACGAACACGAACACAAAGAAAAATGGTGTGTATTTTGGTGTATGTCCTGCATTTCGATGATACGAGTACTAGATGCTTTTGTGTTGAAGCCGAGCATGCAGGAGATGTTTTGTTGTGTATGGAAAAATACATGACAGTCAATTAAGTGTACTTCGATAATGTGGAATTTTCGTTTTTCACAGCGTACAAAACATATTTTGCATATCATTTTGCTGCTGGTTTTTGTCTTTACGCTTTTCAATTTTGATGCAAATATTCGGTTCTTCTTTCGGAATGTGTTTGGTTCTTTTTTGTTGTTATTGTTGTTCAATGTAAAAAGGGAGCAAGAGAGGTTTTTTTATCGTTGAACTTTAAACATTTTTCTTCTCACATCATTATTTTTCTTTCCAAGGCATCGTGCCATTTCGTTGCTTTACAAAATCATAGCAACTGGGATGAGCATGATGCGACCGCACGAGAACGCACGCACGAATAACACACATACAAAACCGAAAGTATTTTCATAAGTGGAATGGAATCGTGTGTAATTTATGATAATTAAAATACGTACTTCTTACTGCTGCTTTTTCTTACTTTTGTGCGGTTTTTCGACGTTTTTGACGCGACCCTTTTTTTTCTCGTTATCTCATAGGAATTTCCATTTTTTACAGTTCAAAGCGTTTTTCGCTTCTCGCATTTCTTCACATTTTAATAAGGATCGCGTGCGCGCACAACTACCAACGCACACTTGCTACAAACATTAAGCAAAGAAGATACACTGCAACTTATCGCGAAGAATCTCCATGGCAATCAAGCCAGGTTGTGGTTTGTATGGTTACGCAATCAACACCTTTTCGTCTTTAATAATCGACGATTTCTTCTAGTTAGTCGGTTTTCCCGTCATTCACTTTTCCGTAAAAGCCCACACACATTTTTGCTCACGGTACACGGAGAAAGTTTAACAAACAAGACAAGAAAATCAGTAAATAACCTTTCAGATTAAAATCAAGAAAAATGGTGACGCATTTTATGTTTCTCAAATGGCCTCTATTTACATATCGAAGTAAATCTAAGATGTAATTTGAAATGGTCGCAAATGATTGAATTTTTTCGTTCGAAATCGGTACCTATATCAATATGATCATTATTAAACGAGATAGAGAGTGATGGAGAGAGACAGGGTGAAAGAGAGAAAAAGAAAGTGGAAGATTGATAGAAGAGTGTGTTCATTTGAAACATGTCTTCAGATGAAAATGTTTGTCACCGAATAAGATCCAGAGCAGAGGAAAATATGTCATAAAATTGGAGTAAACAGGTCTTCGTGCATTGAAGATGATTTGAATGCATGCAAAAAGTAAGTGGAAAGTGCAAAATGTTGCAGCTTTAGTATGTATTTTGTTGTACGTACGTGCTGACGTTGATTGGTGTGTTTGAGAAGAGAGTGTTTTAACATAAATTAATTTACATGAAGCACACTTTGTATTTTGAAATATTTGTGAAAATTCCCCATAGCATCTTTTTGTCTCTATTGAATAATTTCTCGGAAAATCTTCGAAATATTTTCATGCACTCCATTCATGGGTCTTCGTTTCTCTCTTTCGTTTTTTTAAAACCTTTGGAATGAAAATTCCGTTTTTCAGCAACAACCGACCGAAATCGAATTTGTGACCATAAATACTTTATATGCATTTTGGAAAGTGCCGTTTAAATCCTTAGTGTTTTCATGTGTCGGTAGTTCAATAAACAAGTTGGTTTTATGTAAGCTGGAGATGCAAATTTCTTTTATGTGTACAGTTCATGTCTCGACCCATGCCTATAGTTTATTTGCAAGTCTATATATAAGTGTGCATAAACAGTTCAGTTCACTTGATATCGATTGTAGCTGTACATAGGTTTTCTGTCAAGAGTATCTTGTAAATTGGTTAAACAATCTCTTCCTCTTTCTTCTTTTCCATCTCTCTCTCTCTCTCTCTCTCTCTCTCTCTCTCTCTCTCTCTCGAGTGAGATCTATGAGCGCATAATAAATATTCGTTTGTTTGTGAAAATGTTCTAAGCTCAAATGCAAACTGCAACTCGATTCATGGGTGTATATGAAGTAACTATCGAAGCGAACTGTTGTGGCCAAACAACATTGAAATTGAATGGTACGGCAATCGTTGAAGCCAATGGAATGGACTAGGGATATCAAGTAAATACAAAACGATTATGGTAGTAAAACGGTCTAGTGCCAATATATCGATTGATGGCAGCGGCATCGGCAGTAGCACGCATTTCAGCTTCAATACATGGTATGTGTGGAAATCAATGCTTGGCTCATACAAAAAAGATGCCCTTTAAATAAGTATTGACAGTTTAAGCAAATGTGTTCAGCATAACAAGGATCGATCGGACGAAACGAACCAAAACACACGACGTGTGTGCGTGTGGCAATGGGCAGAGAATGTTTGGTTCTTTATTACAATGTGATACAATTAAATTACGAAAGCATCCTTTTTCTCTTCGACGCTTGCAGTCAACAAGCATGTGAGTTATACGATGTGGCCGCAATCTTCGTTACAAGCCAATAGAGAAGCGGCTAACTCACACTTGCTGTCCGTCTCTTTTGTATTGCTCCACATAAAGTTGATAACAGTAATACAATATTAACGCAATTTAAACGAGTCGCACTCGAATCTTCCATTCAATTGCAACATCACGCTCTTTATATTATTACCTTTATTCATTCTATCCCTATTTTTCTTTCAATCTGACTACTACTTTGGTCGCATTCCATCTCCCAACTCTGTATACTGTTGCTCGGATCGTTTTACCAAAAGTGAGCATAAATTCGATTTTGATTCTTCTTCTTTTTAATTTTTCGATGTCGATCCCACAATATTACCCTCAACATGTTTCGCAACGAACGCACTGAGTGTGCCGACAAAACATTTCAATTCTCAATATATACACTACATAGTTACCATAATGATTGAGATGTTCAATTTTTGAGAGCCGGATGAGATATATACGGTATACGCGCATTAAATATGCCAACAGGATGAGATGTGGATACTGTTTTGTGTATATATATATATGAAAACGGTCTATTTACACTCATAAAAGTATGTGACATACACAGAAGAAGAAGAAAAAAAAACGAAAAAAGTAGCATCGAGAAAATAAACGTGATATTCCGTGGCATGTGCGAATGGCGCCACTAACATACATTTTCTCATCCAATGTGAATCGATATGGTTACGTGCATCGTCTATTTACTCACCATTATGATCGATGTCGATGGATAGAAGTAGCATTTGACTTTATTTTCTAAGCACTCAAACATTTGCTATCATTAGAGACCCTCTGCAGTTGATAAGACATTGATTACATGCTTCATTGAAATGAATTTGCTGGCAAAGAGTTTAAGTCAATAAATTGCCAATCTAAAAAGCATCCACGTTCAATTATAATTATCGCTGGCCGGATATAGGAGAACGAATCGATAAACTATGCGAGCAACTTTCATGTGTAGAAATGTGTGATTTCAACATGTGCAATAACGACATTGAATCAAGAACACACAAGTACAGCATTTCAAGCATATGTGTAAATCAACGTAGGACGAAAAAAGACGCATCCATCGAATTTATGGTGGATTTAATGATGAAAATGAGCAAGAAAAAAAAATGGTGTGAGTCTCGCTCACGTGATTGGAAAAATAAGAAGAAGAAGAAGAATAGACTGATTACGAGTATGTGCTGAACGAAAAAGAATAATGATTCACTTATAGGAATGGGACTAGCGCAACATTGAACGTCAAACGAAAAGTAAATAGAGACCTACGTCCTACATACACAAAAATTATGTTGAAGCACACAAAAACAAAAAAACGGGTTTTCTTTCGTGAATTATAAATGATTTTCTATATTTCCTCATAACTCACACATGTCAGACACGAAGTTGTTGTACGCGTTTTTTTGCTCATGTTTCTCTGTCAGACTTTTTCCTAGGGACGACAAAATTTATCGATTTTTATTATGTATTGAGATTTATGAAATCACCTCCTCCAGAACGTAATTCACTATCATAAAATTGCACCGAAAAAGAAACAAAATAAATACGTGAAAACAAACGATAAATTATCATTACCTCAAATTTCAATACATTGCTCCAGCTGAACAATTCGAATGTGGAAAATAGTATCGATTCAACGCTAAGAAGATCATTGATTTTTCCATCGTCATATGACCCAAATAAATTGTTGTAAAGTAACTTTTTTGTTTGTTCTCATTGATTCAAATATCGTTCATTCCTTTTAACAATGGATTGAAAATCGCAGTGTTTTTTTTTTCACAGAATATTATGCATTTTCAAACTGAAATCTTATTGAATGACATTTCAACTTTACAAAACACATGCCATTTGTCACGAACATTTCTCTCTCAAGTACTTCAATAACTTTTCCTACTTGACTTGTTATTGATCTATTACAGTTAGTCAATTTTCATTCTCTCTTTTCCGTTTTTCCTCGATTTGTTTTTTTATTCCATTCGGTTTTATTTCACTAACTTTCGTTTCTCATGCATTTTAAATTTTCCGTGCGCTATTCAATCGAATTGAATAGTTTTGTTTGCATTTTCCGTCCATTTCGATTTGCATCGTCCGTTTTGTGAAATGATGTTTGCAAAAGTCCAATAAAAAATAATAATAATGTCTTCAGCAAACTTATGACAGAGAAGAAAAAAAACACACACACAGCAACAATACGGAACCAAACTTAGCAAAAAAAATCATGGACAATTTCTCAGACGATGCTTGATTTTTACTGAATCTGAATACATTGAGACTAGAAGAGAGAAATAAAAGAGAGACAAAAAAAGCATTTTGATCAAGAAATTAGAATCGAGACTCTTTGATCCGCACATTAAAAAAACGCAAATTAATTGCTATTTCAACAATTTCAAAAATCTAATCATAATGTTATGCTTTTACGACTTCAGACAGAAAAGGAATCCGAAAAAAACCGTGCGACGAAGATGAATTTCGAATCAAAGAATAACTTCAGCATCGTCTCTACAAAATATATGTATGATGTGTAGCGAAAATATAAAAAAAAACACACACACAACAAAACAACCATGTCCAAAGATGATAGAGATGAGTTTAATGAAATGTATCGTAAGAAATCTTCATCGTCAATTAAATTGAAAATGATTTGTGTGCAATTTGGATGGATTTTGATTTATGTCGTTGCTTAAAAGATCATTTTAATTATGATTTGACGCGTGTTTTTCAGAAGTTATTAACAAAATTAGCGAGAGACAAATATTTTACAACAACAACAACAAAATGTTGAACGTAACTTCATTTCGCCAAATTCTGTGTGTATTTTATGAAAAGATCGCATTTCTTTTTTTCCACGAACGCAATGTTTCGGCGAATAGTAAAAAACACTTTAGCATTTTTCATTGAAAATTAACTTTGATGAGAATACTGTTATAACAATCCATTAACAAATTATTTATTTCTCTTTTTTTTTTGGTATTGTCTCCATTAAAATGTTGTTCGGTAAACGCATATATTTTATACATGAAAAATGTTTTTGTTTGTCAATACAGAAACATAATCGGAATACCGACAATGTTAATGGATTAAAATGAACGTGGAAAAGTATTACGACGTAAATGTGTCCCAAGTGAATCGCGCCTGAAAGCTGATCGTATAATATTCATCAAATCGTCAAGTTTGTTATGTGATATGTGAGAGTTCATTCATCGTTGTGTTCAAATGAGAAGTGTGTGGATTTGGTGGAGTTAATTTTTCAGAGATTTAAAATCGGTTTCGATAAAAGCAAGAAGTTAATAAATACAAAATCGTTTAAAATTTGACACTCTCTCATCGTTCAACCGACAACCAACTGTTTATTGTTGTTTTCATATGAAGATAATTTTCCCCCGTTTTTCCTTCAACGGAATCGGTTTCAATGCGATGAGATTGAAAAAAAAACCGCCTTACGAAAGGGTTCTATTTTTAGGAAATGTGTGACAGATGAAAATGGATGAAGAAGCTCAGGAGAGGTAAAAGATAGTAAGAAAAAGAGAGAGCATGAGTTAAAAAAAGAGAACTAAATCGTTTAAGCACAACGAGATACACGATTATTTATCGTGTTTTTGTCTATGAAACTCGATATCATAAATTATGGCATAAAAAAACGGAGATTGTGTGCCACACCACGTGTCTCGCTCTCTCACATTCATGCGCTGTGCTTTATTTAGTTAAATCTTGAAGTTGTTTCTGAGCGTGTCATAAATATGAAACACATTACCTAACTAAAGACGTGCGATGTGCTTGATTTAATTTATTGTGATTGTTGTTTATTCGATCATCGAACCAAGTGTCGACGATGCGAAACCATTGTCGAATATTGTCGCAAGAGAGACGATGTCTATTTTATTCAATTTGGTTGGTCTATTTTATTTCTTTTCATCTAAAATATATCAACTTCAAATGTTCAGTTCTTTTTTGTGTTTTTTTCAAAATATAAAATCACTTTTCTTAAAATCACTGAAAAAAATATTGTAATTGCCTGTCGTTAAAGAGAAAGAGAGAAAGAAAGAGATAGAGAGAAAGGGCACGATCAACAAATTTGCTTATGAATGTTGCTTGTGTCAAAAATTTATTGTACACATTTCAGACTTTCATCACATTTTAATCAGTTCGGTATTTAGGATATTAATATGTGTGTGTTTTTTAGTTGTCGTCAGAATGTTTGGCTTTTTTTTTTAAATAGAATAATAGTTAATCCGATGCTTATAGGATTTAATTAAGGTATTTTGGTTGAAGATTTATTACGTATAACGACCGATGATATTCAGAGTCCTCCTTCGATCGGTGTATGACTGACGTAAATCCGAGCTGAAATGAAATCATATATCCAAGAAGTCATGCCGCTGAACATTTTATGGTAAACGCTCATGCATAAATCGGAAATTAGATCTTACAAACTCGAACAATGTTATAAGACGATTTCACTCCGATATTCAAACGGAACATATACGCATCTGTTGAAAATTGTTATGTGAAATCTGTTTTCGAGAATATTGCATCTGGCTTTTCTGTTTGATGTGTTCGGTTGTTTCCATTTGTAATTTACTCTGTCTATCTATTTCTCACTTTGTATCTATCTTTTGTGTTTCACTTTGAAAATTGTCTTTCACACGAAATCGAAATATTGTGCAGTTTTGTATTCAATTTAATTGCATATCAAAATGTACCAAAGAAATTTACATATTACAGACATTTTCTACTGTTGGAATGTTGTGCTGTGTGTGATGAGCAAATTTTTGTTACACAAATAGCTACAAAATAGAAGAAAATATATAGCAAAAAGTTTCGTCAAGTCCGAAAAAACGTCCGTTGTGTGTTTATATCTGTTTTTTCTTCTCTTTTTTCTTTCTGGCAAAAAATATAGAACAATGCATGTGCAATTGTGAAAGAAAAAGAGAGAAAGCATTGCAATTCGAATGAATTGCAAACACTTCAAAATTGTGAAGAAAAAACGACACGAAAAGGAGACAAACAAACATTGAAACTGCTAAATGCTTCTTCATTCGCATTAGATCACAAACGAAGAATTTTTTTTGAGGCTACAAATGATACACAGAGAGAGAGAGAGAGAGAGAGAGAGAGAGAGAGAGAATTGCCGAAGATAACGGGTCGTGAACGTGAGCTGGCACAACAGAAATGCGCATGTAATAAATGTTTATTTACAATTTAATTTAATTATAAGCGAATTGACGGCGAATAAATATAAAAAAATATACATACACAAAGCGAAACATTTTAACAACATTGAAGACAGAACGCATACGCGAAGTAGTTGTAACATATCTAAATGGAGAAGGAGAGTAAAAATATGTAGAACGAACACATAAACACAAGTGCACAGATATTTGGGCGACAGAAGGACAGGGATAGAAACAGCGAGAGTGAGTGAGAGAGAGAGAGATGAGATGAGAAGAAAAGAGGCGCTCGAAATAAAATTAAATTGAAAAGTATAAATTGTCGAAAACGCAAAAGGATATGTTCAAGGCATGGAGCCAAGGAAGACACGTACTTAAACGAACGAAAGGAAACAAAACTTTGGCGTTTCGTTCGTGTACCGTTTTTTTTCTTTCTCTTTCTCTCTCCTTCTCCTGTAGCCTATCTTTGCCATTCTTGGCCGGAACACACGATATGCAAAAGATATCGTGCGCATGAAATTTGGATGATGTGCAATAACAACACAAATATCTCAAGAATAAAAGGAAGGAAGAGAATTCGAATGCATCTTGAGAAAAAGAAAACATCTTTGCCGGAGTTGATGCTGCTGCTCGCAAGCAGAAAGAAAAAAATCGCACGCGAATGGAATGAATAACAAAATGCATTTATATCGCGTATTCCGAATATAAGCTGCAAACAATGTAAGGCACCAACTGAGATGCGCAAACAACGACGAGAGTTCGGATGGACTTCACAGTGTGGAAGAAAATGTGCCGATCGAATAAAAAAAAAACAAAATTCACAAGAAAAGAAGAGAAAATTTACAGAAAAGCAGCACAAAAATTGTTGCTGAAAATGCAAAAGGATGCAACAGAAACTTGCGCTTGGTCGCTTGACGAGAGTAAAAAGAAAATAAAGAAAGAAGGATGAATGAGCTTAAAGGAAAATCATGAATAAAAACTTTGAATAAATATGTAAAACACAGAACTTCACGAAACGAAGGAACCAACAAAGGCAATGAGAGAAATGCAGAGGAAAGGAGCGAAAGAGAGAGAGAGAGTTAAAAGAATTGTAAGAAATCCAAAGTGAAAAATGCACAAACTGTACAGACACACTCACACATCCCGATCAAGGAGGAGAGGAATTCCTATTTGAAATGTAGTGAGTCACATAAAGTCCAACATTGAAACATCCACGATGAGTCGACGATCCATTTGCTGCCATGCATCCACATTTTCTGTCTTACCCTCGCCTTTTGCGCTAAGAATTTTACCCGTCGCTGATAATTCTTTGTACATTGCACTTCATTTGGTTATGCCGCGAAGAAGAACCGCTAAATAAAATCCAGATAAAATTAATGATAGAAGAATTAAAAGCAAAAGGCTGCTGAATGCGAACACAAAACAAAACGGGGACGAACGAAAAAAAAACCCAACAACAACACACAGAGGAAAACTCCAGCTTTATTATGGCAGGTGAAAGATGTGCGACATAATTTGGAATATCGATACAACGCTTTTCCGTCATTCTATACTTAAACAGGTTTTTTGTCTGTTTTTTTTTTTTTTTTTTTTTTGGAGGGGAGTGAAGACGACAAAAAGAAACGAACACAAAAGCCTCTTTGCAAAATTATCACAAAGCGCATTTTTAATGATAGAAGCAAGTTCATATTTAATAGAGCGACCAGTGAATGGGCGAGATGCAAAGAGATCCTATTTTGTTTATATTTTCAGTTCGACCGTTTTTTTTCCTTTTTTGCTCTTCAAATGACATTTCGAGGAGACAACGGCAAAAACCTCTCGTTTTTATCACTGTCACGCCGGAAATAATTTTTGACTTGGTAGCGCGCTACACTTGCTTATTGAGACATTGCTCAAAGCAATCACAATTATGTTAAAGAGTAAAAAGAAGAGAGAGAGAGAGTTTATACTCATATTTTTCGTGACAGGCCGAAGTAATGTAGCCATTTAATTAATACAACACAATGAACAGCATAGCAGTAATGTTGGAATTCCAACAAAATGGAAGAATATTTGAAGAGATATGAAGCTGCTCTTTGAATGGAGACAACAATTGAGAAAACATTGCATATTGTTACTTATTATTTCGTTTCGTTTGCATTTAAATTATGGTCCATTTTTGGTTCAATTTTTAATGGTCAATTCTTCGATATCATCTCTTCTTTTCAATGCAATAAATTGACTCTTTTGCAAAAATCTATTCGGTGTATGCAAAAAATTACTATTATAGTTTGTAATTAAATTATTTAGTTTCCATTAACAACGTGTTTGGGAAAATTGTAATCGGCTATATGCTAAGTGATAAAGACAAATATTAATGTTACAAGTTGCTGGTATAATTAGATTTCAAATTGTTAATTTATAATCGGCATCTCGTGTGTAACACCAGTGAAATCAAAGCTGGCAAAGAAAAATGGAGTGATAGTGAGAGTTACTGAAGATTCCGATGGATCTACTCAAGGAAATGCGTACAATTGCAATGCCGAATAGAACAACAACATTACTTATACGTTTGAAAGTTTTTCGTTCTTGCTTTTAATTGCAGCATCTCGGCATCGACCGTTTTTCTTCTAAGATGCAAAAAGTGTACCAGTCACCAGCCAGTCAAATGTTCAACCGGCAAGCAAAGTAACACAAGAACTGTGCAACGAACACACAAAACTATTAGCACCAGAAAATTGTATATTGAAACTGATGCAATAGAAAAAGTTCACATCTTTGGGTTGGCCGCATGACATGTCGAGATGATAAAGGGAACTGAATTTCACTCTCTTGCAATAAATAACGAACAGTTGCTGAAACTGAGTATTTGTATAGCCAAGAATCCAATTTTGTTTGAAGAGAAACAAATTATACGAAAACTCATTTCAATAACTGCTTGCTCATTGGCAAACCAAAATGAAGAAGAAGAAGAAAAACGAAAGCGTAAAAGTAACAAAGATATTCAAGAGAGAGAGAGAGAGAGAGAGAGAGAGAGAGAGAGAGACGAATGGGTGTGAATAAAAACTCGACTTGTATTTTGAGTCTGTAGGAAATTCCATACGAAATGTGCTCAAATTTATTTGAAGTCGATTTTTTTATTCTAACCCATTCAAACAGCGACATCATATACTCAAGAAAATGAAACCGTCTGAAATGACAGCAGCTTTGAAATATAATTAATAGCAACTTTGTTATAACTCACGCATTGCCATTCATTTTAAATTTTAAAGTCATGAAAAGCGAAGATACTCAATACCGGGCTACTTTTATCCAACACTTCGAGAAGATCTTGTGTGTACGTTTGAACGAATTTACCGATTCATCTTCGGATTCATGAATAATTCATTGAATTTGAGTGCATATTAATTTATTAGAATCATACACACTGTGCAATCAGATGATTTCATATGACTTTTCATTTTCACAACAAATTTCAATTTATTAGTGGATCGAAATATCAAATAAGTCTTGCTATTGACAAATAAAGTACAAAAAATCGTCGAAAATTTGCTGTTTGTGTGGAAAATCGTGAGTGAACATTTTCAATAAACGTTCAACAAAGACATCGTCCTTTTTCATCGAATTTGTTTGTTTCAAAATCACAATTATAAAATTGAAATTATACATGAAATGTGGAACGAAATCGATTTATGATTGTGCCTAATTTTCTGAAAGATTTGTTGCCATCAAATAGCATTCATGTCTGATCTTTGCGCGGTTGCCATCCCATTCAATTTCCCTCTTTCTCTCTCTCTCTCTCTCTCTCTCTCTCTCTCACTCTCTACCTATCTACATATCTCCCTTTTCTTTGTGTTCCCATCTTTATATAAATACTATCGCATTAAATGATGTTTACGAATTGCCAAATGGCACCGCAATATTAAAAATACGTTTAAGAGATGTCGTATACACGCACCACGACACGATGTTTCGTAGTTATGTGACAAATCCGTGTGTCTATTCACCTCTCTCACTCCCGCTCATTCTGTTTACGCTTGATTTTATTTCGATTGTTCACATTCTGTTGTTCGTTTTTCAAGTGAGTTCAGTTCTTTTTGTTTTCGTTTACAACTCGAATAAACAGTGTGACACTTGTGTTTTGAGGTGGATTGAGAATGAAAAAGCGACCGAAAGAGTTATTATTTTAAATATGTTTTTTCTGCTTGTTGTCGATGTTTTATTCGATTTGTTCCTATTTTTGCTCCATTTGACAGTCGTATAGTTTGATAGTCTAGACGCGAGACAAGTTCTTTTTTGTTATTCAGTTTCGGAAAATATATAACTGTTGCGCACGAAAACGCGTTGTAAATACAAACATTCAAGTACACAAAAACACTTAAAACAGCAATTGGCATTTGGATAGTTCAAACTGGTTGAAAATTGGTATGGTGTTTGCTTGTATTGCAGTAGTTAAGTGTGCAATTTGTTCAGTTGAATGGCATTCGTAAATACAAAAATGCACGCATCATAGAATTCTATAAATAGTTTGATGTGTTCGCTTTCTCAGTGTATGCGTGAAACGTATTAAGGCATTAATTATCATCATCTGGTTGTTCAGAAATATATTTTGTTATATTCCACTATTATCTTTAGAATAGAATTGGTTTTTATACTGAGGCGATCGCAAAAAATCGACAACGTATTTTTTTTTTTTTTTTTTTTTTTTTTTGAAAAAAGAATGGAAGGAACCTATTAACATTTGTTTCCAATTTACGGAAAAGTTTAGGTGTAATTTTTTTATTTATTTTTTAAGTCTAACCTAATCGACAAATTTCAATTGAACTGAATCCATAACATTGAAAATTATAACGGGGCATCGGTTGACGTCAATAATGTTAGAATTTAAAATATATTTCGACAAAGTTTCACTTTACGCCGAGTTTGGCCGGTATACCGCCTTTAAAGTCATTAATTTTAATTATCATTTCGATCAAATTAAATCTAGCTCAAAAGCAACTGGTAGACTGACTTTGTGTCATGGATCACAGAAAAAGGTCACTTTACCGCATTGACAAAATAATCATAATGAATCCATGCAAAATGAGTTTAATTTCAAACTGACATGTTAATGAAAATTTATGATTAAATATGATTTTGCGACAATAATTTATTATTCTAAAAGATGGAGTTTTGGATGAATTAAACATTAACAAAAGAAGCCGTTTCATAGTTAATATGTTTTCACTGTAAAATGCCTATTTAATAATTCATTTATCCTTTTTTTTTATTCCAGATTGTGATCGTCCTTGAATAGGCAAAACGAGAAAATGCACTTTGTGTGATAAAAAAGGCCAGACGAATATTTAAATAAAAATAGGTAAGTAAAATTGGATGTATATGGATGGAGATGGAAACTAAGAATATTTGATTTTTTTGAATCTGTGAAGACATCGAATGTGATAACATAACCATAGATATATAGGTCTTCATTCTATTGAATTTAACCAAGCATAGTGGTCACATGAATATTTCATTTGATTGGATTTTTCTTTTTGTTATTGCTATGTATCGATTTATTTAGTTGTCGCTTTTATCACATTCACAATAAGGCGAATCCACAAGATACATTTTTATGGAGGCAAAAAAGATAAAGAGCACAGAGAAGTGAAATGAATTATTTTATCTCTTGATAAACACATTTTATAGCGGAAAAATATCGAACACATACATATTTAAATAAATGTTTGGAAAGCAACAGCTTGACAACACGCACACACACATGCCACGCCGAATGCGAATAAATAAATAAATAAGCCAAGACATGAATGGCATATCTTGAGATATGCATGTAAAAATATGTGTGTTAAATATTCAGACTATGTCTGGCCTCTTTCAAATGTATTCATCAAAAAATTGCTTCGATTATGCTGTAACGTTGGTGACGAGCCCACATCCAAATCATTCAGTTTGTAGTTGAAATGAATTTGCGTGACAGAGATAATTTTATGAAAATACAAGTGTGAGAGTATGAGATGAAGAGAAAGTGCGATAAATGGAAAATTGTTGCTGTCAAGTGGCGAAATAAAGGGTAATATAGTAGATACATTTTGATAATTGTGTAAGTGAGTTGGTAATTTGATGTCTTTTCTTGTGCACTGACATGATTCAAGAGGTGGAAAATTTGCAATGAATTGTGACATTCTTGTGCAATGAGTACTTTTTTCGACGGAACAACTTTTTTTTAAAATGTAATTTGAAAATGGGCTTTCAACCATGAATCCTCTTAAAAACATTGTACGTCGGTCGTTGTTGTTTTTTTTTTATTAAAAACAAACGAATTATTTCAATCGGGATTTTTCCGTACAATTTTTACGAGTTTTTCTTTGCGATGATAGAAAAAAACCAGGAGGCAAAATGAAACCCACTGACCAAACAACTGAAATAAAAGTCATTGTGTTTAAAAGCACAATGAAAATGGGTTGTGAAAACATTGAGCGAACGGATGTCGTTAGTAAAACTACTCTGTGTTAATGTGTTGCATTTGACGCAAAAGTTCGTTGTTTGGTTTGTTACCTGCTTCTGGAAATGAGCCAATTTCGAAGCGTTTTATTGGATTTTTCCGTGTGTTACCTCAATTTTTATTTTATTATTGTTATTACTTCGTTTGGATGGTGCTGTCGAGCTGCTGCTCCTTGCACATCATCGCGTCTGTTGCTATTGCTGCCACCAGTAAATGTAAATGTGCATGGTATTTAAAATTACAGTGACATAATTTCGCTAAATATTTCCTCATCAAGTTTTACTGGATGAGCTACATTCACAAACAATGAATATGTGCTTTGACGGAAATGATTTTCATCACATCATTGGCTTTTAATCATCAATTTGAGAAAATAGAACAATATTAAAATCGCGCATATAATGTCAATTTCTTCTCTCCCTGTATCTCGTTCTGCCAGTGTGCCGAAATGACATCGAGCGATTCATTTTCATATTTGCTAAGTGGCGGAATCTTCACTTCAAATAATTGCCGTTATGTGGTAATTCTCGGCAACTAACATATAATTTGACCAATCAAAACATATATATTTCAAATATGTGGACCGTATGCTTCTGTGGTGGCATCTGTGGTAGTTTGAAGATGTTTTTACATTCGTTTTTCATCGTATAGTTGTTTTTTTTGTTCACATCCGAAATGCTTTTTATATTGGAACATTTACTTTTGGATCGGCATGTTTACGTATCGTTATTTTCACCCGGTTCAATGCAATGACACTATCGGATATAAAAACCCCACTTAAATCCATCCCCAAAAACAAGTCGAAAAAACGACCATTGAATGAATCATTGAGGCGAAAAACTAGTTCCAAATTGGCATATACAAATGACCTCAAAAAAAGTATCAGAACAAGAAAAACTTGCAACGGTTATGTTACTTGGATTATTTAGATATTTTTTGAAGCCATTTTTATGTTCAAGTATTATTTGGAGAAAAAATAGGGGCTATTTTTTACCGCAACGATTCAAAGATGGATTCAGCCGTTGGCTTTCATGTTTTTTTTTTCTTCTTCTGTTCTCTCGCTCTATGTTTGCTATTCCTTGGTAAATATGACTTTGCTTGTAAGCATTGAATCAATCATACGCATGCAAAAATATGCTTGACAAAATCTGTCGCTGTCGACACACATATTTGAAAAATCAACAAACTAACGAAAGCAAGAGAAAGATTTAATTTACACGGTTTTCCATCTCCATTTTTTACCAATTTCACTTTAACTTTGGATTTAATTTTATAACGGTGAATAAGAGATGACATACATTTTTCGTACATTTATTTTTATCCCATGAATGTTGTTGACATTATGACTTTTCCATACACCGTTCTCAGTCTCTTGTTCAAGTTTTCGATGCGATACAGAGCTAAATGGGTATCATTAGTAAAATATGGCATATGTTGACCACAAAAACGAAATACAACGAAACATGTCGAAACAAAAGGATGGAAAACCAGATTTCCCATTTCAGTTTTTACTATGTATTTGCAATATTCATATATCTCTTTCACACACTGACCACAATCATATCCAATATCAAATATTTGCTAATCATTTCCACAGACACGCATACACATTCCCAATATTTAGCCCCCGCTTTTTGTTTGTTTTGGATTAAAAAAATGTATTTTATTTGTGACAGAAATGTTCTACCATACAATGATAAAAAATTGTTTACTATCTCAAAATGAGCAGATTTTTTTTTTTAATATTTTAAACATTTTTATGTGACAGAAGTAAAGTCGAATCGAATCGAATGAAAAGGAAATTTGATTAAGGAAAAAAAAACATGAAAATTGGATCTTACTTCCATCATCCTTCTGTTCGGTTTCCTTGAAATATTTTGTTGCATCTTTTAGTATAATATTGAAAAACTAGCCTGAAATGATTCCATTTTGCTCAGTACCGTTTTGCTCAGTAGTGTATTCTAATAACAGAAAGCTTTTGATGATATACAATCTTTGATGCGACTGTAACGCCATGTACTGTCGTATTGTTTTGCATTAATTTGCGATCGTTCCGAGTATCACTTACAGTCGGCTTTCAACGCGACTCGATTTAAGAAGCGCCATCTCTTTCACGCCAGGTTCTCATATATCTTTTTCTTGCAAAATTGTATAAATTGAATAAGTTTTGCAATAATAATAACGAAAATAATTAATAGAATTTATAATAAATAAAAAAATTGAAAAAACACACAAATATTTTATATTATATGATTCACCAGAATAGCTTCACTTCGTGTTGTTTACGTTGTTTCTTTTGACAGATATCAATGTTTGACAATTACATATTTTCTCCACGTAACCATCTCTACATGGTCTACAAGGCAAAGTCTACAAGGCAAAGCTACATATCATATAATATAAAATATTTGTGTGTTTTTTTCAATTTTTTTTATTTATTATAAATTCTATTAATTATTTTCGTTATTATTATTGCAAAACTTATTCAATTTATACAATTTTGCAATTTTATTTGCAAGAAAAAAATATATTAGAACCTGGCGTGAAAGAGATGGCGCTTCTTAAATCGAGTCGCGTTCAAATACATTGTCAATATACAACGCAAGTGATACTCGGATCGTTCACGAGTACACCGTATTCTTATTTCATGAATTTGCATAAAAGCATATTATATTTATAGCGCTCATGAGGAGCGAAATCAATTTTGAAAAAATCTATCGATTTCGTATCTATTAGTTAAATAATCCTTAAATGCATCACTGGCATCATCGCTTTTTTGTGAATCATCCATTTTCCGCACCAAATCGTTTTATAACAACACTTTTCGTATATATTTACAAAACTATAAGCTCACTGATGGGCCTTTGTTATTCGTTGACATGTTTTGAATTTCATTTGAGCAAATTGTAAAAGCGTCGTGTGATATTGCTTTAAAAAAAACTGTAAACTGTCCTTATTCAGAGGAAAAAAAATGCTTTTATGAAAATGCTTAGTAATCGCTTCATATATTCTGTCGTTCGGTGTAC
The DNA here is from genome assembly GCF_009176525.2 of Contarinia nasturtii. NCBI lineage: Eukaryota > Metazoa > Arthropoda > Insecta > Diptera > Cecidomyiidae > Contarinia > Contarinia nasturtii. Next base: position 11,300,024 of record NW_022197486.1, read on the forward strand.
AATTGGTTTATTTGTGTGTGTTAACTTTTTCTCTGTGTCTATGTATATGCCACGATTGATAAAATATTCATGATTGTGATTGATACAACACACCGCATCTCACGCACATGAAACATTTGTGGCAATCAATTTTGCTTCGTTAAAAAAATAAATACCCATTTATTTTCGTTGCATTAATAATATTCATTTGGTAGACGTTGTGTGTACGAAAAACAACACCGAAAAATAGCTGCAAAATGGCTATGTTTCCAACCGTATTCATGGTTGAACAAGCTTCTGTTGATTTGCCAAAAGTCCATACCAAACACACCACTGGTTGAATCTCTGTTGACGCACACACAAACACTTTTCAATCATTCATTTTACGGAAGAATCCAATGCCACGTATCTTTTGATGGACAGTATTTTTTTGTACACAAAACGATAATCATGAAACATAAATTGTTTTCAGTTCGAAGATTGTCACATGAATTTTGAATTTAATGTGAGTGTTTCTTTGTGATGCCAATGTGAAACGCTGAAATTGAAAAAAATAACCGGAAAAGTATTTGAAATTCTCGGTATTTAATCGAAATGACACAGAGAGAAACCAATAAGCCAAAAGACGGTATTTTTTTTCTATAGAGAAAGGCACAAGAGGAGAAAATAAGAAAAACAGACAGTTTGATTTAATAAAAGTGTAGCAAAGAGTATGGCGATTTTCACAAAATGGCCAAATAATGATAGAAAACCGAGATCGCCGTTAAAAAGAAGTAATCAAGCAAATACCAATGTTGACATGATTTGTTTTGATGCCCTGATACATTGTGTACGTATCCAAGCACGCTTGTATCGGTCTGGTCGACCGCTCGTCTATTGCTTGAAATATAGTGATTTGATTTATGGTTGAACGTTACCTGTGACCATTTGGTCAAGTGCCCTTTGAAATGGCACATCAAACAAAAAAAAATTCAACCAAAAACAGTGACAAAAAAAGGTAGAGTGAAGAGGCAGATGGATTCGGCAAACGTGACCTTTTCACCCGATATTTGACCCATTCAACTATTTCGTTTCATTATTATTATTATTATTTGTGAATTTTCTTTGTTCAAAATGTGGCCTTTAGAGTCAGTCTCTCTATCGAAGTCTCGGTGTGTGTCAAGTACGTTATCCCCAACCAGATACACACATGCACTGCATGTTTTTTTTAGATATCTGTGCACAAAGTGATTGCCCTATTATGATCATAAGTGGATACATACACAAAAGTAGACTTTTTTCCATGTGTGTTTCGAAGGCGGGGGAGGTGTTTTTGCCTTTGTGCACCACTTTCATTCAAAGTGTGCATCAAACACTTCACATCCTTGTCAAAGCTTACAGTTTTCAAGCAACGCATTCAACGGTTGACTATTGACCCTTTTCACATTTTCTTTCCACAATATAACAAGTATATGTGTGTTTGTCGACAAACAAAATCGTTATAGTTTTTAAGTGTTCTTCACTAAATTGGCAAGAGAGAATGAAAGAAAACATATATTTCGGTTGAACACAAACACATTCGACGGAATGCATGTGGTAATTCAAACTGAGATTGATGAAACAATGAATAACTTTTCGTATACAGCACACCGTGGATTACATATATTTTTTTGAGAACATTTTTGAAATTCATATTTATTTCGAAATAAATTACGATCACATGCGTTTGCGATACTTGTGAGCACCTTTTTTTGAGCATGACTCAGTTAACAAAAAAAAAATATATTGGGATTTCAACGATTTATTGAATGTCAAGGACATTCATTTTTATTTAGAGAGAGTATAATTTCCCGTGAACAATTCAAATGTTTAAATTAATTTGTTTTTCGTTCAATGGAGAAGAGTTTACAAAAAAATGTATTCAAAGGTCAATATAATTTTAAAAATGTGACGACGAACCTAATTAAAAAAGTTTACCCGTAAATATATGTGGAAAAGTTCAGTTCATGAAAAGCTAAAAACATTTTTTTAAAAATGTGGAACACAAAAGTAGTTACGATGAAGCCGTTCATTCCCAATGAGAAAGTCGATTAATTCAAAATTATTTTCATTGGCCATAGGTGAATTAAATGAAAATTATCTGTGCCGATTTGATGAACCTAACACAACAAAAAATAAATGAATGTCAGTCACCAGTAATTATGATCAATAAGTTATAAATGTAATTTGCTCAGGTAACTATACCCCATAAATCTGATGAATCAATTATTAATTATTGGTAATGTTAGTGTTCGATGTGTTATAGAACTCTTTGACTAATAATAGTTTCGGTTTATAATTATCGATTTCTTTCGAACGCGGTAAACATTCAAAAAAATTTCACCAAACTTCGATTAAACCAAAGCAAAGTCCCAATCAAAGTGTTGTACATTTTTCGTCTCGTATTATCTATTGATTTATGTAAAAGTGTCAATAGAAAATAGAGTCCAAAAATGACCAGTTCTTTTGATATGGGATTTTACCATCATATCTCATGCAATATAAATAAAATAGAGACCAAGTTGTTTGTGTAGAAATGGTAAAATTCCCGATAGTATAGCTTTGCTCATAAATAACTTTTGAATTGCTTTGCATTTCGTGACACTTTCAAATGTTCAAAATGATAATTGTGAACGAGAGGGTGTCTCTCTGTGTGTGAGAGAGAGTGTGTGTGTGAAGGAATAAAAGTCGTACACAAAATAAAATTCGGGATTGTTTCCACAGTGTTTTCCGTTTGTTGAAATGCTGTTTGTTGGCTTCGAATGTTTGTCACTCGTAACCCGTGCTTTTCTCACTTGTTCTTTCTCTTTCTAAATGACAAACTTCCGACTACCCCATACTAGTTTTAATTATTTCAAATAGAAGAATGCCGGAGACTAACATCGCTTATTCGAACCAATTAAAAAGTTATTTTCATTGTTGTTTTTGTCTGGTTTGCTTTTCAGCTACGGACTCTGTCTTTCGTTCGCTTTCTCATACAAACAATTGTTTGTGTATGCAAAAAAAAACACAGTAACATGCAACACGATCATTTTTGAGCTCTGGTACATTGTTTTTCATTGGCACTGCATGAGAATACAGAACGTGAAAGATGTATATACATAAAGTGGGTAAAACAAAAGGGAAAAACTATGTACCGATGCAACAAATAATTTCATACTGACACACAAAAACCAGAAGTGATATTTTTCGATGATACGGCATTTTTTCGAAACACAAAAAAAAAAAACATATTTTCTCAACATTCTCTTATGTGTGCCCGCGTGCGCACCCCTTTATAAACTTCGACGTATGCTTATGTACCGAATCGCTTTGCATGAAAATCATATGCTTTTTACACTTTTCCGGTTGCGGGGTTCTTTTTTTTGCGCTCTTGTCTTTTTGGAACTCTTTTCATTGTATGACTTGGGGATTGGTTGGTACTTTTTTATGATTGTAGCTCTTCAAAAACGTATCCACGAACAAATTCACGACACTTTCCACCAACTTAATTTAAATTTTAATATATATATTTCTTTGCTCATCAGAATTCCCCCATTCATTATAAGCGCATACACGAATTTAATGCACCAACTATCAAAAAAATGCTTTGCACCAAAAAAGCGTAAACTGATATTCAATCAAAAAGGATGCCATACAGTATATATAATGTGGAAAATCTCCGAAAAATATTTTACATATTTTTTTGTCAATGCCTCTTACACTTGTGAATTCCGTGCCATTTTTGAGGTAGGCGAAATTAATATGTATAGCCCAAACGATGCGATAGCGAACAACACTTATGGCAAAGCTTATATATATGTTTTAAACAATGTTTTTGAGAATTTATGTGTTTATTACAGTGTGGCATAGTTATCAGCAAACAACACAAAATGTGTGTCGATATGCATTTTTCGGGTTGTGAATATATAGGTCGATCAATGTTGTGATGTAACCGGGTTTGCATCTCTCGATTTTAGAGGAGGCAATAAACGTCGTTTCATAAGCAAATTTAACATGAATATGGATGTATGATAAAGGAGCGTGCATCATTTTATCGACACATTCGATAAAAGTCGTTTTCACACTGGATGCTTTATTACTTTTGTCTTTCCAAAGAAAATACGTAACACAGACACACAAAGTGAGATGGATGATAAGAAGATTTCACACTTGGAAAATGTACTAATCGTGTTTGGTATGCATATGCATACGTAAGTAGTGTATCGCGTTTGGGTGTGCATATGTGTGTACACATTTATTTAATAGAATGCGGTCGGAATTAATTGTTTGGATGATTGTTTTTCCGGAGACAATTCATCAAACGTTTTAAGGGCAAATTCTTTATCACGCACATATCCACATTCCGCACACATTTCTTAGTAGAATACAATTCCAAAATATATACCATCTGAAGCGAGTGTTCCGGTTCACTCAAGTTTGTTCCAAACACGTGAGAATGTCATCTGATCCGAATGTTATGTGAACACTATAATAAAATCCAATTGATGTTTGTTGACGATTTATTTGTTGGTCAAGTGACCAAAGAGAAGTGAGACAGTTTTTGGTCATTTTTGCACTATGAAAATGAGCGAGCGAGAGATAGAGAATAATATACACAAAACCACCGGAGTTTGGTTTGTTATACAAAACAAGTAAAACACACGGATATGGAGTCATATTGTGTCGTACAAAAGGATTGACTTTTAGGGTGGAGCCATTTCAAACAATCATTACTTTTGTAAATAGTTTTGCTAGTTATTAAAGCTTAACGATCGAAACGAAAGCAAACTTTTGTCGAGCCCATATATTCCAAATTTAATTCGGAAAACTGATTGAAGATATTCGACAAGAGAATTCACCATCATCATTTAAACACTCTGTCACAGGATCGGTGCACAGTGCACATACCAACCATCAAGTCCATTTTCAAACTTCCGGGGCGATAATGATACACATGAAGTAATTTATTCGGTTCGTGTTTTTTTTTTGCTCCGTCTAGCCAGGCAATAAGAGAACAAAAACCAGATGTGAAATAAGTAACGAAGCTACTGAAGTCTTTATTGGAAACGGAAGCCAGAGGGAAATTATGTAGCGATGGATTTTGGTGAATCTTCTTCATTTCTTTTTTTTTCTTTCAATATACAAGATTTACTTCCGTGAGCTTTTGCTTGTGTTATCAAAATGGTTCAATCTTTGAAGATTCAATGGCATTTCATTGTTTTCATTTTGCTACTATCACACCCAAAAGTTTTGAACTTCGTGTTGCACTTTCTTAATGTCCAATAATAACTTTGGAATTATTTGGAAAATTTTCAGTCGCACGATTCATAATCATTTGCTATGATATCGTTAGCTCTTCGGCATCCTTGTTTCATTTAGTTCGTTTCTTGCCCACCTTCAGTCTATCGCTTTCTCCTTCCATCGTTTCGTTTCTTTGCTGGTGTTTTGCATACGATTTGGCGTGTATATACCGTAGTCGGTTGGTGAGAACAAGATGAGCCGCAACCAGTAATCGAAGACAAACTTATAAGACTAATGGGAAAAGTTGGCAATTTCAATGAGATAGTTTGCTATCGCTTTGCTATTGTGTTATGAACAAGCAGCGCACACAGCATACTGCATACGGTATAATGTTTTGCTGATTCGGTGTGTCAGAATATTTGTTATGGATGTGTGTAAGTGTTGTTGTGTGAAACCATGGATTGTTTCAAGTTTTTGATAAAAATTTCGGGCTGGTTTTTTGAGTCGCTAAAGTAGCTAGTGATGGCGTGTTTTCTTGCTTTGTGTGCATTTCAAATGAGCAGTCGAAATGAATGTAACTTTCAATAGTTTTCACGCGGTAACAGTGGCAACAGTGATGGTAACGGCCATGATCTACAAAATAATTTTATGAATCAAATTACAATGTGCTGAATGATTTTAACAGCCAAAGTTATAAGCGTCATTTTCATAAGTCTCAATGAATAATTTCCAGAGATTATATATATAAACCCAACGCCTCGTTTAGCCAACACTTTCTCATTTCTCCCCAGAAATGTTCAATCGCACACACATGAAAGCATTATTTATTTGACCGACTCTATCCTTGAACAGGAAGTTGACATTTTTTGAGAAATGGAGAAGAGTTCCATTCGTTCATTGAACATATGCCATATCCAAACTCAAGCTTCTGCAATTTTTTTTAGAGAATTTGTAACTCCAAAACGTTCAACGGCAAGAGGATTTCATGTTCCAATTAAATTATGAATTCAAGATATTTCTCCTTTAAATGCGCTATGTTGAATATGTTATCATTGAACTGTGTCAATTTAATTTCAAACTCTTCCAAAGATCCAATTTCCAAAGCCAAGAAGAAGAAAAAATGTAAAAAAAAAACATTCATTTTTGAAGACATTTTTCCCCAGATTTCATCGATCTTGGCCAATCTGCTGCTAGCATTAATTTTCAAATACAAATTAAGTAATGCATTACTTACGAAAGTAACTTGATTTAAAATCGATTTAGTTCGATTTGTTGCTATATTTAAAGTGATGCGGTCAAGGATGCGGTTCAATACGAAACCGGACAAAATTTCGAGAGAAAAAATGACAGAATTTCTTAAGCTAAAAATGGTTGAAAGTCGAAAATAAATTTCACAAGTTAAACTTGGCCTTAATGTTATGGCCTTCAAATCGACTCAGAGCTGAATAAAAAGCTCGAATATTGACTATCAAATCCAAATGGCTTTGAACTCAATATGTGTTCCGTTTCGCATATTCAAAAAGAGAAAACAAAGCTTTCCATTGAAAGTGAAAAACACAACAACAATCCGTTTGATTGTATTAAAATTAAAATTGGAGGTTATTGTGATTTTATGGATGTTTTTTTTCGTTCTTCGTTGTCTCTTCTTTAAATTGGAAAATGCTCAAAATACATCGATCATGTTTGTGTTGTCATTTTTATGGCAAATCCGTAAATAATGTATGAGAAATCGAGCATTGTGGAGAAAAAAAAACATGTGTACGCACATGACATGGAAACGATGGCGGCAGCAACATCATTCCTTGTGTACTCACACAAACAGGAAATCGATCGGATTTTATTTTTGTGTTCCCATATGCCACAAACAATTCATCATTATCACTGCTGGCACATATATTGATGGTAATACTGTATCATTGATGAAAATTTTGGCAAGCGAGAGAGGAAAAGAGGCGCTCATTCAACTCGGAAATCGTTTTGCAAACACCTATACACCGCACGTGTAAAATAATCGCGATTGTTTTTACAGCGTTTTCCACCACAAAAAGGGGTATTATTTATTTGTTTTGCCAACACAACAAAGTTAATTTTGCCGTTTTGTTTCAATATTGGCCAAAAAAACAATAAGTAAATGCAAATAGTCGCAAAAGAAAAATGACAACCAAACAACGGATGAACGAAACTCACTTTTAAAAGGCATGCATTCATTTTCTGTACAGCATATTTTTTTAAAATGCGTGCCTTATCTTAAAAACAGCAACGACGACAACGACAAGAATAACACAGACAGCACGGTTTATGTGTATGTGTTGTATGCATACAAAACTCGCCATGAAATACATGGTAAATAAAATTGGACGCATTAGCATTTGCGTATGACAAATATGTGTTTCGTTTATATTTACATTTTGTTACACCTCGAAAACCCTACAAAATATACTCAAACCACGAATACACTATAAAGTGCATAGACATACGCAATAACACTATACATACGCGACCACCCACCGCCGTTGCCACCACCAATGTCTTGTGTCATTTGAAAGACGCTGAAGGTACATGGCAAAGAAAAGGTGGAAAATAGAGTAAAGAGAAGTGGTTAAGAAGGTGAGCGAAAGAAATACAAACACGAAACCGAACGAAACTGAAGATACATTTGCATATGTAAAACAAGGATTTATTGCTTAGGTTATTTAAGCTCGGCACATCTCAGGCGATGTGTATCATCCAAAAGCATTTTTTTGTTGTTGTTCCTTCATTGTTGTTGTTTAAAAATGAGCCACAATATGTTACAAACTGACAAGACGCTTGGCCTCAAAATATGAAAACGAACAACCTGAATAATGTGGTAAATGGGTTTTCTTTTACTTGTTAAAATGCACGACCATGAAAAATGGGAAACGTCTTAAGGCTTCATTTGTTTAAGCCAAAAACTACGTGAAATATCATTTGAATAAAGTGAATTTCAAAACATACAAACCATGATAACAATGGTGGCTAATATCGCGGCAACGCAACCGTACCTCAAGCAATCAAAATGTTGATCGTTGCAACAATAACAAAAGTAAAAGCGCTGAAAATACGATGAACCAAGAATTGCGATGTTTAATTTACAACTGTATATTTTCGACACACGTAACGATGAGATACATAACTTTTCAATCCGCTTAATATTTCGCCGTGTATATTCAAAATTCAAACGTATAAAATAGGTAGCAAACATTTTAATGTTCGAGAAATTTGTGTATGACAATTTATTGAACATGCTCAACAATTGTCTCATTTTGTTTGCATGAAACTTAAACCTACAACTTATCCCCAACATAAACCAAACAACTGAAATTTTACCACACGAAAACAAGGGCAGTCTTTTGAATTGTTTTGCATTGCAATTGTATAACGACAACAATATACTTGCATGCATCATCGTTTTGTAAACAGTTTTTACTGAGCTGATCCGTGGTGTTTGTTTTGAAAATGTAATTTCTGCATTATCAAAACTATTAAATCATTTGCACGAGATATCGTGATGGGTTTGTTGCTCTTTTTCCGAAAAACCGATTTCGCCCCTCCGCTGAATGTATTGAATGACGAAGTAAATTTTTATCGAAATCATGGCCGATGATTTCTTAGGTGAAACAACAGAAAAAATGACTAACACACGCAAAGTTAACAATAAAAATAAATTGGGGTAACATTGAAATGGTAATCAAAAACTCATAAGTGCATCAAGTGTTACAACTAAAATCGAGAAAGAATTGAGAAAATCTGGATCCACATTTAGTTGCAATAAGGGCAACTAAAAATGAGAAAAGTTTCTCATTAAAATAACGCCATTACCCATTCAGGATTTTGTGCACCCGTTATTCTTTTATCCTTACTTTTTTTATTCCCTTTTGGTCGCTTTCACGCAAAACACAATAGATCTTGTGTGTATTTAACGTTAAGTCACACACACACAGCCAAGCAAATGCTTGTTATTTTGCCGATGGTGGCAAAAGTAAGCCAAAGCACGAATGAAACTTTCACGCACCCAAGCGTCCAACACTGTGGACTATTTTTTCCGCTTTCTTTCTTTCTCACGCTCTCTCTCTCCTGTGTTGTTTGCTTCTTGTGTGAAACAATAGTTCCTCTTGTCGGCTGCCTTTTCTTTAAATTTACACCAATTTATTTTTATTATTATACTTTTCATTATAATTGGTGCTCGCACCAAAGTTCATTTTCCAGTTTATGCTGAGAAATAAAAAAATGCCAGCTAGTCGGTTTTTTCCTGTTCTTCATCTTCTTCGTTTGCTCGTTGCCAGGAGGCTCATTTGATGTATTTTCACCGTGCATTATAATATCTACAGAGAGAGAGAGAGAAGAGAATTTTTTTTCTTATTACTGAAATATTTTTGCACCAATGCAAACACACCGAAAATTACTTCCCGTGCTTCAGGAAAATTACTCAACCACACTCGAATGCACACAAACACACTTGAAAAATTAAAAATAGAATTAATCAGTGAGCAAATTAAATGAGGACAAGAAAATGATAGGAAAAGCACCGAACAAACTTTTCTTTTAAAATGGAACTGTGCTTGCGAAAACAAGACAGAGGAAAAAAAAATCATTGTAAAACAAAAAAATAAAATAAAAAAAACAAACATAGAATATCATTAAAATGCGCAAAGTTGTTCCGGTTTTTTCAGTCGATTCAGTTTTCTATTAGTTTACGATTCAATGCACCAGGACTTTTCGCGATGAATGAATGAAAAAAAAATAGTCAAGTACACACATATACCACCCGTCATTCATGACACGCAATGTATTTTTAATGGCGATGTACATGCGGAACTTTAATCACATTTAAAAAAAAGAAGAATTCTATGAATCGAGCTGGTGAAAGTGACGGAGGCAGAAAAATAATAATAAAAAAACAATGAAAACTAATGAACGATAAAGTCTTGACACATCTTCACTTCAAACATATTTCACATGAAGATATGGCGTGTGAGAGAGAGAAAAAGAAAAACCTTAGCAAAATTAAAGCATTTCACAAAAAGTACGCTTAATGAAATCTGTCGTGCCGTACATTATGTTATCAACGGATGTTTCGAATCGAAAAATATTCCCATTGTTGAATGTGTGTTGTTTTCTTGTTGATGGCGATGCCTTGATTCGCATTTTTACCGTTCATGAACAAATGTTATTAATTTATTTTTTGTTTAGCATTTTCAAACTGAATACATCTAATTATTCCCCACCAGCAAAACATCAGCACGCCAAATTTGAAGATTTTTGTTCAACGTGTATTTTTCTCGTCAAACTGTCATGCTCATCCAAACTCTATGAATTCCGGTCTTTTGCTTCTCAGCAACACTTTGAAATTTACAAATATAATGCCCGTCAACAAAACAAATTAAATGAACGAAAAAAATAACAACATTCCATACAAAATGAAATGACTGACACTTTGCCATTTTCTACAGGCAAACATAGCAAAGGTGTCGTATTTGAATTATCCTTCATCTTGATTTAAGACACAGAACTATCGTCATTGCCAAGGTAAGGTGAAAAAAGAAAAAAATCACACACAAAAATAATGTACGGGAATCTCAGTCTCAATGACATCTTAAACGAAAATATATGTGAGACAGAGACAACGACAAGACATGCCTTCACCATTAACCATTTCTTGGTGGAAAGAAAAAAATCTACATAATAAAATAAATTTCTTGACATGGAAATGGTTTTAATATATTGTTCTCTTTTTCTTCTGCCATAATACTCATCCGTAGCAAACGGATTCATCGTTATTTTGTACGGAAAATTCCTTTTTCTCATCGAAAAAACTTGTTTGTGTCTGACTTTTCGAGACAATTCTTTGTTGTTGCTTTTCTTTTCGATTGACGCTTTTACCGTGAATTTTCGTCAATTTTTGCTTTTTTCGTAAGTTTGAATTTTCTATAAGCAGCTGTTGAAATGCTCATTTGGACCAACAAAACAAGTGAATCGTGCGTGCTTTTCGGTTTGTCCATTTTTTTTCTGCCTACACCATGGTTCCAATGGAACTACTGAATAGAAAAACATTCGGTTGATGTGAACAAAATGAGTTTCGAGAGTGGTGAGTTTTTCTCTTTCACATATTATGTGACGGGGTAAAAATTGTCGTATGGGTGTGGAAATGTATAATGTATGTAATGACATCGCTATGGGATTCACTTAGTCACTTATAAAATCATTAAATGTACGAGAATGTGTGTATATGTGTTTATCATGTGTCTGCACAGTCTGGAGCTCGTTCGCATCATGTTGAAGTTCAACCATTGTGCCATGTTTTTGGGGGAAGCATTTTTCTCGTTTCTTATGTGTACGCGCCCATGAAAAAAAAAACAAGAATTCACGTGCACAGCACTTCAACAAAGAGTAGTAAAAGAAAATAATTACAATAATATTAATGATAATGATGTAATAATGATTTTCAGGCGATTTTCATGTGAAGCACATACGCACGGAATGTATATTTGCACATGCCATGGAAATGTTGAAAAAAAAATACAAACGGATGTAAAACCATAGAAATTTCGTTATATGTTGTGTGACATATCGTTACAATGCACGCAATTTCACATTCTCAAAATAACACCATTATTTGTGCACGCATCGGATTCACTACACTATGATTGAAAACGGGCTTTGGATATTATCGCCAAAAATTCATTTTTATTTCTCATTCTCTTTTTTTTCTGTCCCAAGCAATCGTGTATGCTGGGAGCACCCAAAACATTTTTCTGATAACCGCAGCCAATCATTGCAAAAAAAGCGTACGACGTGTTTTGTACTGAACAACGTATTTGTGTGGCATTTCAAATAGCTTAAGAGCAAATTGGTACATGGATTTTGTCGTTTCCGTGAAACACAAGGCAAAAAACAATATCCATATAACCATATGCGTGTGCGTTAATATTGAAACGGAAAAATGTATATATATATCCATTCAAGAAGATTACTAGATAATTGCATGTGTGGCTATTACAGTTGAACACCAAAACAGACGTAACCAGCCGTATTTTCAAATTGAACTTTTCCACACGCAGCCACTCGTTTCTAGTTTCTTATTTTTCTTTGATGAGGGGGAAGGTGTCAACGTCCTTTTTGCACATGCTTTTGTTTTCACCATTAGTGCTGTACCAAATTCAATTTCATTTCCAATCCATTACTACGACTCCATCGGTTTTATAAACGTAATTCAACTTTGGTAATCCGTTTGATTTAAAAGTATCAAGTGCTATTAGGAAATTTCTATGACTTTGATGAAATGAAAGAACGTAAAAGAAGGCATGAGGCGTAAAAGAAGGCATTAAAAAAACACTCAATTCGACAAAACTTGAAATCGAAGCAATCAAGAAGTTGAAATCGGAAGCAGAAACTAATTTTACACACAATCACTCATAATTATTAGTCTGTTTTATCGTTGAAAAAAAAAACTAAAATTAATGAAAATTCAAAGCAAAAAATCCTATACGGAACAAAATTCGTTTGGAGTCGTGGGTCGTGAAAATTTATGTTTTGGAAAATGGATGCATTCAGAATCATTTGACTGCAAAAATTATGGCATAATGATTTTTTTTTCATCTTCATGTATGAATTGAATTGGGAACAAAGCACACATCTAATCTCTTTTCCAATTTTCGTTATCAATTCGCTTCCATTTTGGGTTGATTTTGATGTAAAAAATATCTTTCATTCTACCGGAGTACAGACACCCACACACATCCACGATGTAAATTGCAACATATCAACTAACCGCGTATGTGAACACAATACGTTCATAAAAGCCTCCCGCATATGAAGGCTAATAAATAAATATTACGGGCAAATGTGCATGTGCGGTTTTGTGGAAAACATCGACACACACTTCTGCTACCGTCGCCCCTCAATAAGGGAAAAAAATGAACGAAAATTGTACAATTGAATTGAATATTATTATTTGAATGATTTGCAACGGCTGGGATCATACCGAAAACTAGACTAGAAAATCATTATGTGTGCATATATCTCGGGCACATACATGGGTTCTGTTGCCCTTGTTCTGAGCCATTAAATTCTGATTAAACACGTTTATTTATCAATACAAAAGAGCGCGCGTTCAACGTGTCGACAATGGAAACAAACAAAGAGAGAGAAAGAGAGAGACTTCAATTTTTACCGTAATACACAGGCAACTTTGCTTCCTCTAGGGCAAATAACGCACCGTATACATACAGACACATGAGCGCAAATCATAAACTCTGTATAGATATGACATTGAGATTGTGAATGTATACACACAGTTACGCATTATCGATGCTAATAAGTCTAATGTATGTTTAAATAACGGAAAAATTGATAAATAAATTATATTTGGCCTTTTGTGATGATGCGGTAATGAAAGAAAGAGAGAGAGAGAAATAAGCGTGCACGTGTATTTGAGCGTGCGCTCGTGCGCCGAAATGAAATCGAAGAATAAGTGGAAAAAATTGAAAAAATAAACAACTGTTGTATGATATACATATTTACAATTATGTATTTTTGTCTAGATACATTTTTTTCGACGTCTATTATTCATTCAGCTATATTGTGTTGTGGTCGCATTTGACATGCAATACATGCGGCGGCAATGGTGCTGAAGAAAATATCATCAAGGAATTCAATGTCTTACTTTCTCTTCCTCAAAATATAATCTGTTCACATTTTGCTAACGTGGCATTAAATTCTAGAAAAAACGGAATATATTTCTTGCTCTTCGTTTGCATTTCATCGCGTATTTTTGTCTTAAACCAATTTCACGTATTGAAATTGGTTGGTAATGACGTTAGAAATGCTTATTTCGGGTGATTTTGTCTGTTTACTGTTGAGTTTATTTTTTAAATCGATTCCGTATTTTCCATTCTTTTGTCGTTGCACGCACCAAGGGGATCATTCTAGAAAAATTAATAATTCACGCAAAAAAATAAGGAACAAGAAAGAAAAAACCAGCAAAATATGCGGCAACCAATTGTTTGTATTTTGTGCGTAATAATGGTTTCATTCACCATCGTTCACCATCGTTCACATTCAACAACAAAAAATAAGCCACTGAAGAAAATCGACAATTGTATATAATATCAAATCGAGTTTTAATACAGAAATAATAAGAATTAACGTTGCTTTTTCTCTCACACGCTTTTTGACGCCCTTTATTCCAAGAATTCGTTGTTTACCATGCACACAAAATTTGAATGCTGAATTGGTAGTCGTTCTTCACGACGAGTTAATTTGTTTTGACAATACCAACGCCAATCGAATATCGATTCATTCGGTACAATTCATTTTTTCTTTTCCATTAAATGAAGCGAACAATGAAGATCACTAAGCCATTGGAGGTTTTGTAGAGAAAAGAGGGAATTTCCATCGAAACATGCAATGGTTTAAACCTTATAAAGTGATTTTCACATGGACTAATAAAATGTTCGACATTTTTTTGTGTCCTTCATTTTTTTCATTCCCTTGGCACATCGTATCTTCCAAACCCATTTTTATTGGCGATATTCTGCATTCTAGGGTTTTAAAAATTCTGGTTTCATCTCTATCTAAGCAAATAAACTTGTGTGCCAGGCCCAAATATTCGTGTCACTACATAAAAATGTGCGAATTAAAATTGCGGATTGTTTGATTTATAGAAGCTGTTCCAAGCGAACTCACGGATTAGGGATGTGTCAGATTATTCTTGACATCGATGATACTGTTTGAAGGATGTCAATTTAGTACTCACGTGAAATTTCAATTAATTTTCACCTTTTCCACGCTGTTATGGTGTCTATCATTTACAACAAACTGCACCTTGCAACAAAACCTTATGCTCGAAGTAAGCCCAACGCTCTTTTGTTATCTCGAGTTCAAATCCAAGTGTGATCAAATTCATCCATTTATCTCAATTTCATTTACAGTTGATCTGGAGGCTCTGTAATTTAGTATATTCATGTTGAATTTCAATTGCATCGATTTTCTCGAATTTTTTTTATCAATTTGTTATGGTACTTGGCTGGATGTTTGAAGAAGCCTTTGTGTATATGCCCTTTGTTTCCTTTTCAAATGAAACTGAACAAAAAGAGGGCAATGATGAAAAACAATTTTAAAAAGTTAAGTTTCCATTTCGTTCATTAAACTGCTAACATATGAAGGTGAAACGAATTTTTAGCGCTGATCTAGTTACTCTCTTCTTCAATATAATGTTATTGAGTTTCATTCGCTAAAGTAACAAAGGCAGAAAGTAGCTAAAAAAAAAAAAAAACATTTGAATGGTATAAAGGTTTGCCCGTTACATTCCTAATTTTCGTTGCTCTTTGATCCCGCATCCGGTGATAAACATATTCACTGGTTGATTTCGCAGATGGAATCGACAATACATCATCACAAAACTGACGGGAGGTGATGTATTGTTGTTTCATTGCTTCGGGCAATTGTTTCAATTCTTCTTGATGACGATGATGAAAATCCTCATATATGCTTTCAATAATCATCACTTGTTAGATTGGGGAATATGATCAATAAATGCACCAAACACAATATAGCTCTCAACTTTTTGCGTCAAATTGCAGTCAAATCAAAAGGGAAAGAAAGAGTGGTAATGCGATGTGATCAAAGCATTAACAATACAGCCACAACAACAAAAAAAGGGAAATATAACGAGGCAAATGGTTTTTACCGCATTTTTTTTTTGTTTCTTTGTTGCATTACTTACAAAGCAAATAGTGTTAAAAGTGCTTGCTGCGCTTAATTTCATTCCCTCAAACGCTAAATAAAAGCGAAAAAAAACTCACGAAATTGAAAAAAAAGGAACAAAAATGCAAAAAAAACTGCTGAAAAAAGTGAACGAAAAACTGAAATTAAAGACAAAATGACGAATAAAAAAAATGCAGAGTCAAAATGAAGGATTAAAAAGAAATAAAGAAAAAACAAACTTTCTCAATGAAAATAAAATTGTATCGTTTGCGTAAATGAATATCTAGTCAAATTGAATTCTTAGACGAAGTCAGAGAAAAAAAATTCATTTCAATTGCTTCCCAGCACACGAATAAGAGCCGTGTTAAATCTAGAGATTCAAACTCTAAGCCAAAACCAAACTAGAATTTATATCGAGACTGAATCATGTGAAACGAATTTTTTATTCGTTGATTTTCTGTTAAGTATTCTGTTTGAAGGCGCTTTTTCTTGGACTTTTGTATTCATCCTCTGTCCTTCTATCCATCTCCATCTCTCTTTCGCTTTATATTTCTATACATTCATTGTCATTCACCAGAAAACTAGCATTAGATAATCTTGAATAAAGAGAAAATGGTATTTGGCGAGAAAAGATGCTCTCGATCCGATTTGCGATAGAAAAAAAGATGAGACAGAAGTGCAAACGCAAATACGTGGAAAAACAGATGAAATATTGAGAATGGCCGTGCTAGCTATACTCTTATATCCGTACTGTTTACAATGCAAAGAATATGTTTGAAATAAAATGCCAACAGAATATTTAATGCGATGTATTGTCGTACACAAGAAACATATTCGAGTTGCTCTCTTTTTTCGATGATGTATGTCAATATGATATCAATTGGACGAGAACCAAACACATAATATAAGCGCTTTGGCTTTTGACAATTGAAAACGATAAAATCCAATTCAATAAAACTGTTTATTTCAATGTGAATTCCTGATCATACGCGTGCATCACAAATCGATCATTAGTTTAATTTTAAATTCAATTCAAAGCGGTCAAACGAATGCATCTCTGTTTTATTTGATGAATGAAAAAAGTGAAATGGCAATGAAAATTCTTGAACAATTCCCCATTTAATTAAATGCAAAGAGATTCTTTTCAAACACACACACAACGAATCAAATGCAAATTAGTCTTACAGCATCCCAGTCAGTATTTAACGGATGTGAAATAAATAGAGGTGAAACAAATGTGAAAGTGCAAAAAGCGAAAAAAAGTAATTCGTTGAATGTAAAAAGTTCAAGTGAAAAAAAGCGTCATCGAAAAGTAATCGCCTATCTGTCGGTTTTGGTTGCGCTGTTGAGACTCCAAAGATTTGTGTGGGTGTGATTGAGAATTGACACTTTTGCCAGCTTCCGTTTGTAAAGAGATAGGCTTGTGTAAGCGCGTGTCTAAATGTGTTGTCGTGTATCGATGAATATAGGAATTCCAATTCACTTCTTCAACATTGGATGTGACTCTTTTTCCCACTCTCTATCTGTATCTGTCGCTCTTGATTTAATGTGAAAAAATTATGTTGCTGCAGGTTTCACTTGGATTTAGGCGCCAAATATACACAAAAAAAAACTTTTTCAACCCATTTTCGCTTCTATCTCATGGTCATGTTTCATTTCTTCCTTTCGCAATTTGATTCTATTTGAGAACTACATATAAATATATAACGCTATCGCCTAAATAAACACATAAATTTTGCAATCAACGAGTTCTTTTAGCAATCAGTACACTACTTTGTGTCGACAAATGTTTTCAATCCATTTCCATGTGGAAAAATCAAAGATCCAACAATCAAAAAGCGTCGCCGAATGCCGTGTTGTACCGAAGAAGGCAAAGAAATGCAAACAAAAGAAAAAAGAAATGACTAAGCCAAAAAAAAGGGAAGATGAAGCAAAAACGTAAAGTTTATTGGTGTGCTTGCGAACAAGTGGTGGAATGACAGCAATGGCAAACACACTACTGATAGAAAATGAGAAAAAAAGAGTGAGTGAAAAACTAAGCATATATATACACACACACATGGGTTTAATGTTGAAAAAGAGGTAAGAAAGTGGTAAGGTGACAATAGCACAGCAGGGAATCGAAATGCGAAAACGATAAGCAAATAAAATGGTTCGCGTTTTACGGTGAAGAATATAGTGAGACCGTTTTAAACATCCGCAAATATGTAAATCGTACCCACCAGCAACGGCACATGGTGCGCATCGTAAAAAGGAACCAAAAAAAGAAGAAAGAAAAAAGTTGCGCGAAGTAATGTTTGATTTACGAGAGTTGTTAGTAGTTTTTTTTGCATTTTCGTTCTTCTCAGCCTTGCTTCTCAAACGCCACTTACTGAATACAAAGATCTGCTTCACATTTACGAATATTTAGTCACACTCGTGTGCGTTGTTTTTTCGTGTTGACGGTGAATACAGATTTTATCATGTGTAGCAACTCACAAAGAGTTGTATTTGACGAAACGGAAACCGAAGCTGCGGTTAAGATGATACCAGCACGCATAAGCATATTGTTTTTTTTTTTTTGTTTCTCTTTCTAATGTACATAGAAATGTCGCGAAGTTCACATATGAACTCGAAATTATTCGGCGTACAGAGAGATAGAGAGAAGAAAAAGAACGAATATACGCCACACTACTTTACGTGCTAATAGTTTATCTTTTGCAAAAGATGTATGTGCTGACAACAACCAAACCGCATAATTTTTTTTATCCATGACTTTCTTCCTTTGGTGTGTAGCAAACTTTGAAGCCAAACAATACTTAAACAAATAGAAAAATTGTAAAATCTCCAAGTTTTCCGCTTTTTCGTTTCGTAGTTTTTGAATGTTTATTTGCAAAACATGCTTCTTGATTTTTGCTCATTATTTATCCTCGGCTCAACGTTGCATGGCGCGCACACATACCACCGACTATCAACTGCTACTGCTGAAGTCACACATTTCATTAATTCATGTTGCCGTGTATGCAATACAAAACAAAAGATGCTTACTCAAAAGATGCCGTCTCATTCTCAAACACGATTTCACGAATTGCACCGCAGATTCGGAGCATGCAAATAAAATGCACACAAAAAAGTCTTGCACTTTTTTTTCTTCTCTCCTTTCCACTCTTAAATAGGTGTAAACATTAACCGCATCAAAAAAACTGACTGAACAACAAAAAATAATGTTTCGCTATCGTTTATTTTGAACATTTTTTATTTCTGCTGCTTCTGTAAAGCTTAGCGAAAAAATTGCAAACAATTCAACATCGCTTAACCCATTTATTTTATTAGATATTTCTTTTTGTGCTCGACCCCCAGATACCTCTTTTTTTTCTTCATCATACCGTGTACACGTTGTTCTCGTACACTGAATGTTATTCTGACGAAGGAATCTACACAACTAGAGCACCGTAACGAATGCGAATGAAATTGATGGAACGAACACGAAAATGAGAAGAGGAAGGAGATAGAAGAAGATGAGTGAAAGAAAGAAAGTAACTATTTGTTGTTGATATTTTGTTGTGGCATGGTGTTGTGAATTGTTATGCCAAAATACCGTTCTCTGACGTTGAATTATTTTATGCGGTTACATGTACAATGTATAACATGTGAAATGAAACTTTCAATTACCAGTGTGTGTGTGTGAGAGAGGGAGAGCTCTCTGTTTTTCGTTTGAAGTTTCAAAAATCATTATATGTAAAATTAAAATGATGCATACTACTTTGAAGAAAAATAAAGAAATATGAAAACTATTTTTCTGATTCAGCTTTGAAAAATTGCCAACCACAATCTATCGATCTTTGTAACATAAGTTTGTGAAGCCATCTTGGAGATAAAATAGCAAAGGTATGGGATATTTACTATCCTATTAAAACTAACACAACTATCTCCGATTTGATCTGGTTAGCACAGGGATACTATCTTATCTAGTATTGTAGAGAGTGCGTTGAAAATAAAGCATTTTGTTGATTTTTTCATGATTTCAACGGTTTCTTTTACAGACTTAATTTTAGTTTAGATATGACTTACCAAGTTGGTTAGAGGCAAGTTAATAGCAAATCAACTAATTTGACTTATTAAAGCCAATTATAACCGACGAATCATGTAATTTCAAATCTACACCACAATACCCGTACAGTTGCCATAAATCCAGGATAGAGTTCGGTAAAATAGAAGAAACAAAAGAAACGACATCGCCACAATCAAGATTTTTAACTACGTTAAGCCTTTTTTTTTTAAAGAATGGATTAAACAAGTTTTAACTGTGAATAATGGGAAAATAAATGAAAATGTGAGAAATACATGAATATAAAATGATGATAAATTGAAAAATGTCGTGCTTAAATGTTTGTCTACTACCCAAGGGTCATTTTATTTTTGTATTAGTTTCACATTTAAATTTTATCACAAAACCTGTGTTGTGCATAATTGTTTTTGTCAAATGAATACCTAAACTGTATTTATAAAAAAACACGTACGTCGGATATATAATGAGACACCAAACTGATCCAATGCCGCAAAGCATGTGTGCTGGCGTGCAAAACGTTTTTGGTTTTCTTGTAACAACGACATTCATTCTACTTTTAATTTTCCGCGTCATTTTAAGCAGCAGCAACATTGAGGGCTGAAAAAATTGCTGCATTATTTGCACGCTAAAGAAATTTTTGAAACTAGAAAAAAAGTAGATTGTAATTGTAGACAGCAGAAAGAAAGAATACAAAAAATAGAAATAATAAAAAAACTTGTTTTACTTTGTTTTTAATAATAGTGATTTTTCTGTTTCGTTGCAGGTGTTACAAATAAAGTGAGACAGGATCTTTGGAGAGAAGTTTTACGACAGCATAACACCGAGAAAAAAAAAAAGAAAACCATCGAAACAACAACAATAATATCCAATTGTAAAACGTTGGAAACCAGCAGAAGCACATCAAAATCAAAAGCACCGACCACATTGCCATTGCAAGGCAACAACATTATATGTTGTTTGCGAGCAGCTTTTTACCACATTCAAATAATAATCGTAAACCTGACCAAAACAAACCGAATCCAATAATACATACCTAGAGTTCGAGAGAGCGAGAGAGAGAGAGAGAGAGAGAGAGAGAGAGAGAGAGAGAAGGACCGAAAAAAGAAGATAGAACGAGTTGCGAACCTGATACAATAAAAAGGCGTCATTTATATCATTTGGTGTGACAAAAAGGGAAGCATACACTTTCATACACACACACCCAGCGATAAACCAAGGCCGCACATTATAGTTTTCGGTATTCAAACCAAAACTCTTGCTTCGCACATATCTCGTGCTCCAATTGTTGTCATTGCTACCACCACCATCACACATCATTGCCACATTTGAATGGTGTTGATGCGCATTTGAGTGAATGTGTTTTTTTTTATTCGTCGCAATCCGATCTCTCTGCTTTTCGCTTCGTTTTTCTATACACCGATATATAAATTTTTGGTTTTCTTACTTTAACTGTTTAACAATATAAATAATATCGGGACGACCAGCTTGCTGCGTGTACTATTGTTGTTGCTTGCACTTTCGACGGTTTACGTTTGTTTCCTTTTTTTTCTCTCGTTTAACCGTTCGCCCGAGAAAACAGTTGAATGCTGATATGCGATGATAAATCGCTCGAAAAACCGCAATTTTCGTGTGCCAAACCAACGACCATAAATATCATTTCGGATTACGGAAATAACGATGAAAACATACCGAAATTGAATACCACAAGCGTAACACAAGCATAACAACAACAACAACAACAAAAACTCTCACCGAATCAACTGCTGGATATGAAATAGACCGATGAGAAAACAAAGTCCTCGAGTTAAAGAGAGAATCATCACGAATAAAATTTAAAAAAAAAAACGAAACGAGAAAAGCCCAAACGACCAAAATATATTTAAAAAAACTCATACCCAACAACAACATTTATAAATAAGATAAAATAAAAAAAGCGACGCACTGCCTTTCCACCGGACAAACACACACACACCCACAATATATATACACACACAATAAAAGTATTTTATACATAAAATTCCTAGGTGAATAAAAAAAAACGTCAGCGTACACAGAAAACGGCCATAAAAATGTTATTGCGTAATGTGATTGCACGTAATTTGCTGGTGATCTGCATCATTTGCATACAGCGATCGGTGTTGGGGTTTTGTCCGGCAAAATGTGCATGCAACGGTGATCATAATTTGCGTGTATCTTGCAAAAATGCCAGCCTTGCTGATGTACCTATTCAACTGAATCCAGAAGCAAAATACATTAATTTAACGATTAACCAGATTACAAAATTGAATTATGCATTACAATTCTATACACAAGTTGAAGTATTGGATTTATCACGAAATCGAATCAACGAGCTTGGTTCAAAAAATTTCGAATTTTCAACTCAATTGCGAACGCTGAATTTAAGCCAAAATCAATTGGAACATTTGCATAAGGATGCATTTTTTGGTCTCAAAGGTTTGCTACTATTAGATTTAAGCCATAATAAAATATCGCGAGTACATCCAGCGGCCATGACCCATCTGATTAAAATGATCGACATGGATTTTTCAAATAATGCGATGATCAGTTTCGACGATGGTGTATTCAAGAATTTAACATCAATGGAACGTTTAACGCTCGAAGCAAATGAATTGGTCGATGTGCCAGTGGAAAATTTAGTGCATTTACGTAGTTTGAAATCGCTGGATTTGTCAGGGAATTTAATAGAATTTATAAGGAACGACAGTTTTGGCCAACTGAAAGAGTTGAATACACTGAAAATTGTTGGCAATGTCATCAATGATGTTGATGTTCGAGCTTTTGATGGTTTACCCAATCTGAGATATTTAGATTTAGGCGACAATAATCTAACGGTAAGTTCACATTTATTTTATTACTATATCAATAGCGTTTATAGGCAATTATTCAACTGTTTCGACAATATTTTTTTATTTTGTTTCGTTTGCAAAGTTTTCTACCATTACAATTTCCATATGTTTCGTATCGGATTTTTCTGTCTGAATACGGAAAACGTGTTGAATGTCATTTGAAAAAGTTTGTTTATTTGTTTGGTTGCAACATTTGGTTGGTGTTATCTGGGCTTTGATTAAAGAATTATACCGACTAATGTTTGAATGAGTTGGGAATGAAAGCAATACTTTCAATGGATTCCAATCAGTACATCGAAAGTTAATCAAGATAACACACATACACATAACCATAGAATTTGGAAAGCTCATTTGATATGCTACCACTGGTCGAAGTTGAATTGAGATACAAAGAAGAAGAAGGAGCTAATATATAATTCGTTTGGATTACTTTTTCATTGCTTTCGTACTTTTTGGTACCGTCTAGACGACCAGCGCTACACGATTAATATTTCGTCAATATTGTTCTACTTTTTGTTTTGTTTTTTCGGGATCGACTCAATGAAGTTCCTGACCAAAATCACGATGAATAAGAGAAAGAGAGAATGTGAAACCCTATAAATTCAAGGTTGAAATTGTATTTTTATTTTTACATCGTTTTTATTATTCGCTGTTCTTCTGTTCCTTTCTCACACTCAAAGTGCGATATGTGTTTGATTAGGCTACACTTATAAACACATCATTGTGCGTCCCAACAACACCGAACTTTTATTTACCCATTATTAGTTCATTTTCGAGTTTCGATTTAATGACTTACCCGTTCATTTGGCAGAGTGTGTGTGTGCACATGGTGCACCATGGGCGCTACAGCTTATAATAACGTTGATGAGAAAAAATTATACCAAATTATTTGTAAAGCAATGAATTTTTAATAAACGCACACGAGCGTATGAACGCGAACCATGGATTCGTTATCTATTCGTTCTATGGCATATGAGCGCATTGGGTATACATTACCGATTGCTATTCTATGACGGAAAAATGCTGATTGAATGTGTACGCGCGTGTGACAAAGTTCAAAAAATCATTTATAATATCAAGTTCAATAATGCCCAAAACCATAAAACTTTTTATTTACCAGCAATAATGACATGCTTCACTTGCGTTTTTTTTTCTCTTCATCTTTTTTCCCCTTTTCATTGCGCTATTTTTGCTCTCTTGCCATTTGGTTTCATCGCAAGCGCGCGTACTTCTGCTCTGCTTTCATATTTTGTTGTTGGCCCGGATTTTTTCTGCTTCATATTTCGGAGAATGCCAATGATGACAATGTTGAAAATTGGATGAAGCAGAAAGAGAGAGAGCAAGGGTGAGTAAGAGAAAAAGTTCAACCGGCAAAGATTCGTGACAAAAATACGCATAATAAAATATGAAATGTGTCGACTGATGTCGTACTTAATTTATGTATAACATACACACAATAAATCTACTAGTCGCTTGGCGCTCTTTTGCTCACTCTACGTGTGTATGAGTTGTGTATTTGTATACGAAGCGATTACGTATACGAGTTTAATTCAAGATTACACTACGACTTTTTGTCAGAATGACGAACTGCCACAAGAAAATGCGACACACAAGCACAGCGTTTGTACATTTCGTGTACGATATAATGTTTTCTTACATTTTTTTTCTCTCATGAAAACACGATAAATATCACAATTTTTCGTTGTTGGTATGTTGTTTGATAGCAGCATACGAGCGTCAAGCAATATTTGAGTGCAGTGAATACGCAAATTTGTGTTCGATTATTGCTTATCTCTCGTTATGAAGTCAAACATTCTATTCGCTGTTTGGCTTTTTCGTTTCTCACTCCCTCACTCACTGCTTTTTCTGCTTTTTCGACGGATTTTCCATTCAAAGTAATTGAAATGGTAGAACGAATACTACATATACTCCATATTGCCTATCATACACAGATATACGCTTATAATAACTCACAAATTTCACGCATTTGACTACGATTTCAAATGACACATTAAATATTAGACGACATCTTTGACAAGTCGATCTGATGTGATGCGTGTACCAAAGCAACAAGCTTTTTAAGAGGAAGTCAATTCACGAAATGCAATCAAATGGAAGGACATACTCTCTCTCTCCAGCTCTTCCCATCGCATAATTTGTCCAAAACTCTCATTTCCATTCGAATTGAACGAGCAACGCAAGATAACATGATTTTGAACAACATTGTTTTGACAACTCAAGCATTAAATTTGAATTACAATTTCGATCAATTTGCAGTGATATATATAAAACTTATTCCTTTTTTGCATTCTAATGCAGTTTCACTCAATAAACAGTATTTAATTGGCATTTAAAATTGATTACCCAGAAACCAAATGGAAGCTTTTTTTTGGGAATTTCAATAAAAAAATAAAGAGTCTTACGGGAGTAAGACGAACTTTTCCGCACGGTGGTAGTTGCGTATTTTATTAAGAAAGTTCAAAATA
>NW_022197486.1:11325769-11425535 GCF_009176525.2 Contarinia nasturtii
GACGTACGACGTACGACGTACGACGTACGACGTACGACGTACGACGTGGAACAGACCCACAACAACCATGCTCAAAACGGCCTGATTCGGGTTCTCTGACCTCAGAAACGTCCAGAAAACATGTTTTTGAGATGTCGTAAATTTTGACTCATTACAATACTTTCCCCTTTCACACTATGTGTGTGCGGAAAAGTAACATATATATAGCGACCTCGTTTTTTGAATAATGATCAATTTATAAAAAAATCACGTTTTTCTCTCTATGCAATATAGTAAAAAAAGGAAAAATGTAAATTTCTTGCATATTTTGAGAATAAGCTAATTTTGTCTTATAAAAAACGTATAAATGAATTTATAACGTTTGTCGGCACTATTTCCAACGTTAATTGATACCAAATACATTGCCAAACATTAAAAGCGAAATATTCCAATCAATTTAAAGTGGTGGTAGGAATAAAAGTATGAAAAAAGCTGCTGTTTTTAATTTTAAATATCAGCAATTTTACTGAAATTTGTTTGAAGAAAAATTCTCAGCCGAACAAAAAAAAAAGATTCGAAATTTAATGGGATGCACAAAAAATGTGTCTGCAAAATGTTGACCTGCGATAGTCGCGCGTCGTCGATTACTCTGGAATGAGTAGGTTAAATGTACGTCGCATAAATTTATGAATGGTGAGCGGTTGTTGTGCGACGGAAATGAATGTTTTTGATGCCCTCTTAATTTCTAAATTCGGGTTCTTTTCAAACTGTTGTTGACTGCTGCTGTTGCTCAAACAACATGGTGCTTCTCTTCCGATATTTTTTTCTCTCCTTCTTTCATTGTCAATTTCATTTTTAGTGTCTTGCGCCCATTACGGTCGTTTTGGTAAGCTAAGTTGCATAAATGAATCTTTTTTTAATTACAGGTGTTATGTAAATTGCGAATATGCAAAATATCGTGTTTTTTTGTAATTTTTTGAACCGGATTTCTCTGTACGATTGTATTTTGACTATCTGATAAATCACTTTCACAGATGCGAGAGAGACACACTCGATGTGAAAAGTGTGAGAAAAAGAAGCAAAAAATGAAAAAGACAGGAAGTAAATCCATTACGAATACACATAATCATATTAAGCAGCTGTTCATTTTGGCGTGATGTCGCACAGGCACACTCACACACACACACACACACACACACACACACAGAGAGAGAGAGAGAGAGAGAGAGAGAGAGAGAGACACTTTGTGTGGAAGCGCGTCTCGATTTTTGTCAACCATCTGTGCAAAAATATGAAACCGTTGTCACTAAAACAATTTCACATTTTCATGGTTGTTTACACAGTTTGTGTGTGCTTTTGTTTATAACTTTTTCCCGGTTCATTTTTTTTAAATGTGTCGAATGCCCTACGATTCAAAGTGCTCAAGTGAATGTGCCGAGCACCAAAAGCCGAAAAATGAACAGAATTTAACGTATAGTATACGCACAGTACACATTATACTTTGGGGGAGATTGAAAAATCCAAACGGGTGAGATCAGATCTATAAATTAAATTTGCACCAACAAAATATTGTCGACAAATTCAAATATCTGCGGCCATGGTAAAAACCCGAATTTCGTGGCCGTTTTTGTTTACCTCTTTATCTTTTGGAAAAACAATTAATTCAGTGGAGAAGAAGAACCGACAACGCACAGAGCTTGACTGCACACGAATTTGAATCACAACAATAACCGATATTAACAACAACATCACAATCCGAAAAGTATACACAGCGTCCATCGAAGAGAAGGGCAAATATAGTATATTACACACACATTATAATTATAATGGTATATCAAGGGAATACAGTGTTTATATTTGAATACATAACTGTCTTTTCAAAATAAATGGAAAATATTGCGTCAAAATAGGGAACTCAAACATTTACCAAAAATTCCCAAATGAATATTTCGAAATCAAACGGCCGTCCCGTTTCTATAATTCGGCGTCTCAAACGAAAATTGTTTTGAAAACAATGTTAAAGATTTCACAAGCAGAAAAATAGCCAACGGCCGCTATTCAGATGACTGAGCGTAACATTTAATTATGCCAAAAACAATTGACGAATTCCATTTCCGTTTTCCGAAACGGAAACAGACAACTTTTCACAACTTTCACATCGAAAATATACTTTGATGAATTTTCATTGGGCTAAATCTAATTAGTCATATTGTAATTGTCAGCCCGAACACCGGTGGCTCAGAAAGCATCCGAAAATCAATTAAATTAAATCGTTCGTCTTAAACAAGCGTAAATATGTTTTCTATATAATGAAACAAATTGGAAATCGATTGATGAAATTTTGTGGTTTCACTTCAAAATCGAATTGAGCGTGGGGTTTTTTGGTTGGAAACTCTTTTTTCTCCATGGCCGATTGATTTGCGGTTTTTAGTTGAAGAAGTTTCTGAAGAAGTTGATGCAACTTACGTGCTTGCAATCGAATGAAAATCTGTATGCATTTGCAGAACAACAATTGAAAAATTCTGTTCTCAACGCCAACGACATCATTTGTATCGACGGCACAAACTTCACCAAATGATAATGATGTGGTGGAATGAAGAAAAAGCTACGGAGCAAATGAGATGAAGAAAGAAGCTGAAGAAAAATAAAACACGAAGTGATTTCAAAAAGAGAAAATTTTTCTACTCCTTTGTCGAATGAAGTCGAAATGCAGAGCCACTTTTCTCATAAAAATGCATATGCAAAAGAGAGCGCGCAACCATGCGAGAGTAGAGGGGGTGTAGAAAGAGACGAAATGGCCCGAAGAAATGTGTAACTTTGCATAAGTACATTTATTTGAAACGAGCGGAAACCGTAAACGAAGTGCAAAGTAAAGAAAACGCAAAAGCGTAGACAACTTTTCTCTTGTCGTCAGTGGTCGCTGCTAATACCGTTGCCATTCACTCTTGTTTGCTTATTTTTCCCTTTGATCCACTCATTCGTCGTCGTCTTTCATAGTTTTTGCATCGCATCCCCATCTTACTTGTTACCATGTCATATTTACTAGTGATTCTGTCATTTGTATGTGTTTTTTATCGCCTCTGACTATTTCTTTCTTCTATTGTTGGTGAGGTGTTATTTTTTCGCTGAATTCGAATAGCATGCCATGTCATTATGACCGGTGCCACAACTCCGACGATTCGGTTCGCATGCTTCAGTATAACTCATAATTGACATTCTCAAAATCAATGTGAGCGCGAGTGAGAGAGGAAAAGAAGAAGCGAAAACCTCACACTTTTTATCATTTCACAAAACTTTCGTGCACTCCATAAAAGTGTAATATCATTTGGTCCGTATCTTGATCGTGTCTTGTTTCGCTTCCGCAACGGTCTTTGATTTTGCCTTTCTCCCACTATTCTCTTTTCTAAAAGCGAAGAAACGCAGTGGCAAAAATGATCATCTGAATTCTGAAACTTTTTACATTGCATTCATGGTCTCATACTAATGGATTTGTTCGTTTTTTTTTTTGATAAAAAAACATTTACATAAATTACAAACGTACCGTTTGCATTCGATTTCTCACTTCGAAGGATTTACAAATTTCAAGTTCTTTTTGTTTTTTCATTTTGAAAGTTTTTCCATCGGTTTAAATTAAATTCTTCTTCTTCTTTCGTTGATTTAGATTTCAATTTGAAACAAAAAAAAACTTAAATTTTTGAATACCAAATCAATTTGGACGAATTGAAAGATTGATTATTATGAAACATAATAAATCCTTTGAAACATCGTATTGATATTAATGTCTTAAATGTCAAACATTGAGAAAGCCAATATTCAGTTGATGATTTTGTCGATTCGTGTGTGATTTGGTGACATGCTCGAAGGCATGCAAAATCAATTAGGTTTCATCATCGACGCCAAACAGCTTATTTTATTAAACGAAATGTAAGCGCATCAAACGAATTGCGTTCAATATAGTTCAAATGGCTTGTTCTATTTTCCGCTTTTCATCTCTCTCTGCTCTCTTCGATTCGTGCTCTCTCGCTATTTCATTTAATATCAGTCATGTTCATATGCGGTTATAGCAATCAAGTCACTCGGTCACACAGACACACATGCATAAGCACATTTACGCTGCCATATTAGCGCGAGCACATGACAACCAAACAATTTCATCTCATTAATAAACAATCTTATAAAACTAGTCATTTGTCTGATGAAATAAATCTAATTATTTCCACACTGAATCCATAGATTTATAGATATTGAGCACTTTAATATAGAGAACATGCAGGATACGCAATATTTCTCTCTCTCTCTCTCTACATCTACCTCTGTCTCTACCTATTTTTAAGTATAAATTATATGGTATATGATATATGGTATACAAGATGGTCTTTCAGCATGAATGTCTTTCAATCCTTGTTTAATGCTTATTTTGCTTGAACAAATTAATATTCGCCCATTATTATCAGAAAATCATGAGTTTATTCAGTCACTCAGCACAAGACACATGCACATAACCACCGACATTCAAACCAAAATATAGAGATAAACACAAAATACCGAGACATACGATGATGTTATTACGAAGGATACACGACAACTTACACAAATAATTACATAAATAATCCTTCATGTTCGAATTATTTCGGTTGTACGGTTCCCAATTTTATGTGGCCGAATTGCGTGTAATTTATGATTTTCGTCGTTGGTGTGCGCGCGTGTGTGTGTGTGGGCGTTTAAACCACTGAAATAAGTTTTGAGCTTGTGGCAATGTGTGTATGTGACATTTTGGGCTGTCTTAAATATTTGATTTGTATTTGAATAGATTGTGATGCCATTCGATCACTGAACGCGTCCATTCATTTGATCCAATCCCATCGAAAATTGTCGCAAATTCATATCAACACAAACCAAATTAATAAATGTCTGAATAGTCGCAAATTTCAAATTAAATATGTATAATATTTTTGAATGTTACATTGTTTATGAAGTTTCATTCAATTCAGCTCGAAATCATTTTGAATAAATAATCACATAGAACAATAGACTGAACAAACACGACATTCAGTTCCTAAATCAAGAAAGCACCAAAATTGTTCAGCAGATAACATAAACAACCTTTTGTATTGAGGAAATCAAAGGCGTTTACGCGCTTAACAAACACAAGGCTTAGATTATTACATGAACATATTTTGATATCATTAGCTCTTTCTCTCTTTAGGATTTCTCCAACAATTTATCATATAATTTAAGCATCAGTCACCAATTCATTTTCTGAACTCAAAAAAATGATTTTTTTTTTTCTATTTTCAGATTGTGCCAACACAACAATTATCGAAATTATCAAATTTATCGTATTTATCGATGAGTGGCAATAGTTTCATATCCATACCACCGGTGGCTCTATTAAATCTATTCCACTTGCGTGAATTGCATCTGGATAAATTGGATCGGCTGCTGAAAATTGATTCGAGGTAAGTGAAAACATTATGTTTATATTTTATTTTATATCTCCAAGCGAATTTCCATGGGAGAAAATTGGAAAATTTGTGACTTTTACACCCCCAACATATGTCAATGTCGTTCAATTTAAAATATAATTGAGTTAGATGTTGTTGTTATATTGTTCGGAGAATAATGAAACCAGACATTGTGAACACATAAAATTAAGCAGCCATATGATACCCGAACCATTTTCGATGTTGAATGCCATAGAAAAATTTAACATTCCATGGAAAGTGGTAGTGATCGTGTTCGCTAATTGATACGGTGAATAGATTGTTCGTCGATAGATACGTTGAATAACATAGCAATTGAAATTGCTTGCGATTCGAATACAAAATTGTTCGTTGCTTTGCGATACGACTCACAGTTTTGTATTGTACGTTTACATAATTTGAATTGGAATCCCACCGGTTTCAAGTATAATATGCCACAGAATCACAAAATGAAATGCAAATGGAACAACAAAGTCATTCAAGAGCTTAATCAACCAGTACATTGTGTTCAACAACAGCTAACAACTGTGATTTCAGCTCCACATGCAAAAATATGATGAAAAATTGAGTTTGATGGAATGAAAGGAGAAAATAAACGAACCAAAACGGAAAAATTCGTTCCATTAATTTTGGTTATCCAATTGTGTAGTTGTATGAGTGTCGAGTGTGCACGGTTGGTGTCCAACTTGCCAAGATAGAGTAAAGGAAGCACATCATACACATCATCACCACCACTACCACAGTGATGAATTCAAATATAAATCAAAATTGTGAAATTATGATTTTATATACTTCATCAGAAAATTCACATCAAACAATTATTCCATTGCCGGTTTTTTGAGACTCAGAACGTACGCTTACATGCAAGAAATCTTGTTCGTTCGCCTGCTCCTTCTCTTGTTCTAATTTTTAATTGTATTTCGCTTCATTATTATTATCACTGTCGTCAACTTTGCCATTGCCATATATTGCCATAATGGTATGCTGTCTTGTTCTTCATTCAACACGGCTGTTGATTTTCTGCACATGTATTTTCAATGTTTGCACACAACAATACGTCGGTTTTGCAAATTATTCATATTTTCGTAGCTAATATGGAAAAATGTGTAATTTCGTATCATATGAATGTGTTGTAGCATTTATTTGTTCATTCAAACAATATACACACGGCCAACACATTTTCCATCTTTCATTCGCTTGCATTCAATGTGCTCTTCTTCCGTAATGATAATTGCAAAAATAATAATTGTCATCATCACCATCATCGCTCTTATAATTAATAGTTGCTTTGTGTGTGTGCGTGTGCGTATTTGTGTTTGTGCAACGATCGAAATAAAAGACTTGATGTGCCAAATTGAGTTTTCAGTTGCACAAACAAAAGTTTCGCACTTTTTGTTGCCGGGTGTTAAAATTAAAAAAAAAATGCAAATGTTGAAAACAGGTATGAAAAAAGTGCATAATAATTAAAAACACCCCAACACTCCGAAAATTGTCGATAAAAATTCGTTTTGAATGTCGTTTCAACGCAAAACTTAATCATATGTGACAAAGTAATGTCAAAATGCTAACTCGTTTTTGACTTGAAACTACACTTTAATGAGTTTTACTTTGGGTAAAAATGTCAATAAAAACGGAATTTCGAGAGTAATTTTTTACACTCTTCAAACTTATATTATATACTTATTATTTTTTTGTTCATTCGCAAGATTTATTTTGTAGTCGCTTTTTGTCTTAACATCAGTGTGTGGCTGTCTCAAGTGACATGATCTTTATGCAATGTATTCAGCAGACATAAAATCCCTACTACAGTGAAATGAATATTGCACTGGTGTGCGGTTGGGTGAGGTAAGAGTATATTTAATATTTGGCCTTGCGGCGACAGATCTACCAGACATCATTTCTTCGTGGGTTCGCGTTCGAAAGAGTTGCCAGTGCACTCTCTATGCATAAACACTTGATTTTATCATATGAAATGATGTAGAATGTACAATTGTGCACACATGCACATACACACATACATATTACAATTCTGACAATTTCTTTCCGTTAAATAAACGAGTATGCAATGCAAATTTTTCGGTTAGTACATTTGTTGATTTTACAAATTTACCAAAGATATTTTACACAGAGTACTATGAAGACGATCAAATACGGTGCTGATTTCCGGAACGTTCACTAAAATTCCATTCTCTAACTCTATCATTCGTTTTTCTACACCCTCCCGCCTCCCCTCTCTCGCTCTCTCACACCTTCTCTTTGGTGTGTTTTCCCTTTCGCCGTCTAGTTCGCCCGATGTTTGCATTTGAAGTTAGATGAAAGAATTTTCACCGTGATTTCATCATATCACATTTGAAATCATATTTGCGTGCGCGTTTTCCGTATACATATATCGTGCGACAAAATTGCGAGCACGTGTGTGTATGTGCATGAGTGAAAAGTAACTTTTGTGAATAGCAGCACAAATACGAAGACATAGAAAGGCGGCAAGTTTTTTTTTCAGTTAAAAATCATTTGGCATACGGAGCATATGCTACAAAATTGTAAATATGCCAGACTTCTTCATTTTATAAATCGTAGTCATTTCGTTCTCTTTTCTCTCTCTGTGTGTGTGTCACCGCTGAAAAGCTTCTGGCGTAATTAAACTGTTTTTCGGGTGAAACGTTATTTACTGTTTATTGTATGTACTTATTTTTTTCATATCTGTGTCTTTGAGAGCGAGAGAGAGAGAGAGAGAGAAAGAAAGAGCGAATGCATTCGGTGGTAAACAAATATCCATCTTTAATTTGTCTTTGCCTTTCTAACGTTTTACCTAAACTCAACCTATTTATATAATACACATGTAACATGTTAGAAGAGCGTGTATGCATAATTATTTCCAGTTGATGTAAACTAAGAGCTTTGTTTGCGACTTTTCACAGTGAAAATCACCGAGCAAACAACGATGATAATACACGAAATGAGAAAAAAAGGAAACACACGAATTGTATACACATGCAAACAAACAAATGAACAGAGAAAAATTAATGCGAAACGATCTGGCAGCACAAAACACATTTTCGATGAAAATACAACAGAAGCGAAACATCATTAAAATAATTAATTCGTTTATTTGCACAAATTCGAATAGATTCATTTAATATTTCTGGATGTATTTCGTCGTTATTGTCGTCTTCATCTCGACAACTCTCATTCTCTCTATTTCAATGCTTTGAAACTGCATTCCGTACACACAATTCACATGTAAACACCAGAATCATGCCAAATCTTTCAAAAATTTCGGTTTTATCTTGTCTTATCTTCACTTTTATCTAAACATTCATATACACTCGATGCGGTTTATGTTATAGTCTTTTTGCTTTGCTTTGTGCTTTGATTGAACGCAAATATGAAACACAAAGATGCGGAACACTCAGGCATATATGTATACATTCCCTTTTGTATTTCAATGGGATTTACATTTGCGCCAGATGCTCGCCACCAAATTAAAAATGGATTAATTTTCACTTCGCAACGCGTTCCGCGATTAGACAAAGACTTCGCAGATGATTTGCTAGCAGTGATATCTTTTAATACATATTTGAAATTAAAGACTATTTTAACTTTTCATTTCATCTTTGTTAGAATTACGTTAAAGAACAGAGTATATACCACTTGTATTTCCCGTTATGTTTTTATAAGATTTCCTGAATCTTATGAAAGGGTGAGGGGTAAAAGTTTCAAACTAATATTTATCTATTTAAGATATAAAAAAAGATGAATAAATTGTTCTTAACTGAACTGAAAGTTTTGCGTCACTTCTTCACATATTAAATGGTCAGGATTGTCTTTTTCGAAGAAACGCGTTTTCTCCCCCCTAAAATTGTCAACTCTCGCAATTAGTTTGACTTTTCAATCGACATTTTCCAGTCCCCAGAATTTAAAGAATCTTTTGTAAAGTCCAAAATCAAAAGCAAATTTATTTCAAAATTTATTTCACCATGGAAATTGGAATCGTTTATATGGAAAATCGATGTAAGACATTTGGTTGATTTTGATTTGAAACATAATTTGGACTCAATTCCAATTGTTATTCGTTTCAATTGAACTTACGAATGCTCAGCATGAAGTGTTCAACATTCAAATGTGTTGAAAAAGCTGTTTATTGTGGCATTATTGCAATGTGTATCCTAAAAAAAACGGATCATTTATATGTTTCATATATAATAATGCTGATGTATTCGATGTTTGACTTTATTACGAAGATATTTACGTTGTTGGAAACCAATGTCATATGACATCACCCTACCCATCCCATATGCCACCAATAACGATGGAATCAAACATGTTTTGTTACATTTAGTGACACAACTTTTTCTTTGAACTGAAGAGAATCATCTACGCTTTTCATCGACTTTCGTAAAGTATTTGCAAAGAAAGTTGTTTACAACGCAATAATAGGCTTGAATTTTTGCAAAAGAGAAATAGAAGTCTTTGTTTGATCTTGCTCATCATATAATTGCACTCATCACAACGATGCGATAACTTTGAAAAAAAAATTACCTCTCCACTTTTCATGTGCAAATTATACATTGTAACATATTTTGTGTTTTTCACATTTGGCCCGTTCGGTGCTTAGTGATTCGAAACAAATTTATTTATTCGTGTTTTCTTTGTTATTATTCGCATCTGTTGGCGTTTCTGATATCTATTCTACCTCGAAATTTTTTATGCGATACACAATTAAATGAAAATATGTTGAATGTCACGATTTCAATTTGCCATAAAATCGACGAAATTTTGATTGGGAACATCGTAAACTAACTTATTGCTGTCAAAATGATGACAATATTGGGTGCGCGCTCGCATGCCGTAAAGAAAATATGCGTAACAAGAAATGCAAATGTTATGAGAATGAAAATGACTTTGGAACTTCTTCTTTCAACAGAGAGAGAGGGGAGAGAGAGAGACTGAAGTAGGACAAAGAATGAGGAAGGTGCCGAGACACTAGTGATAATGGTTGAGCATCAGCTTGATGAGCAAAATCTTGCATTTGATAATTATATTTTGATTTCGATTCGTACTAATGAGTATTACAATGCGGAACGGTGGCACGCACAAAACGAGTTGTATTTTAAATTGAATTGGAAAACAAACAAAAATCGATGGCAAGCTAAATGAGCAATCACTCGATCCAACCATGCACTGCAAGTGAATTGAATGCACAAGTATCAAGCCATTCGCCGATGAGAGCAAAAGCATCACAAGACACAACACGCAAACAGAACAAAACACATTTGTTCCGGCAAATTGTTTTTTTTTTTTGTTGCGTGGTAATGGTGAGAAAGAGCACGAAAAATTTCCACACAAACCCGTACATTTTAAATGAGAATTCAAACAATTAAATGGTGCATTTTAAAACTCATTTCTAATTTATTGTGTTTGTTTGCCATTTGTTAAGCAATTGGATCTTTGAGACCAAGTGAAGAGTTTGTGTGTGGGGGGAGGGGGGCTGAAACGCAAACTTAAGAAAACCGAAGACCGAAGATGGTGTATTTGAACAGAAATGGGCAAAACAAAGAAATGCACAACAAACGAATTGAGAAGCAACTAAGCACATTTAAAAATGCAATAGAGACAGATGTACAGTATGAGAATATGATGAAGAAAAAGGTAGAGAATGCGAGATTTGAATCAAGAACTAATTTAAAAGCAATAAGTACACACTCTCACCAGATCGAAATAAACAGTCATTTGCCCAGCAAGTTGATAGACTCTAGTGCCATTTTCTTGCACCTCTCACTCTCTCGCTCTCTCTCTCTCTCTCTCTCTCTCTCTCTCTTTGCATGGAAAATCGTACTAAAGTATGCGATTATTTCATTTCATTCAAAGTTTTTGTAAGCTCATGCACTCATTTTGTTCACTGAAATTGTTTATGCTATGTCCTTTGTTTTTGTTTTCTGTTTTTTTTTCTAGTTTTCGCTTTTGTTTTTCAACAAAAAAGAAAAATCATTGCGATTTATGTTCACTTTTTTCCGCCATATTCTTTTGACGCATAATAATAACTTGAGCTCGATAAACAATATCTTTATGTGCAATAGAAATGCATGGAAAATGTATTCAAAAAAACAGAATGGTATTGTGGCTGTTATCGACAAACTCATGAAAATGCATGCAACCCAAAGCTCTCCATTTCAAATCAGTTGAGCGTTGAATATATTGTTCTTGTTTTTGTTGAATTTTTTTTTCACTCAATTTCGACAGCTCAAATTATAATTCCAGCAAATTCTGTTGAC
The DNA here is from genome assembly GCF_009176525.2 of Contarinia nasturtii. Taxonomy (NCBI): domain Eukaryota; kingdom Metazoa; phylum Arthropoda; class Insecta; order Diptera; family Cecidomyiidae; genus Contarinia; species Contarinia nasturtii. The sequence continues at coordinate 11,337,504 of NW_022197486.1, forward strand.
ATCACTGTAGAATCGAGCAAATTGGCAGTTTTTGTACATACAAAACTCAATTTTTGTCGGTCGCATATTTTTTGTTAGTCATGAGACTTTTTTTTAATTTCTAAAAAAAAAAAAATGAAATGAAATCACCTCAAGCGAGAAAATAAAAATTAAAATTGCCAACAATATTAAGTATAAAATTTTCATTCTTGTGGTTTTTCATAAACATAACGAATATTCTACTGAGGAAGCACCATTTTGGCAGAGAATATATAAGTCCATTCAAATCATGAATAATGGCGGTTTTGTCGATTTGATTGAATCTTTGTCTGGAGTTTGACTGTGCAATCATTTGTTTTTTCAGCTTTGCTGCATATTTTACACCTTTTTACCACTTGTATCAATGTAAATGTACATTATGAAAAGCAGATATGATATGGCCCCCACTTGGTTGGTGCCTCCAATAATTCTAAGCTGTTTACAGCAGAATTTTAAAAGGATTTTGTGTTAATTTGGTTGCATTGTTTTAACAATTCGAAACTTTTGCGTAAAAGAGAATTTTGCAAGTGTTTTGGTGTCATCGCAATGAAGATTGCTTCAAAATATGAATAATTGAATGGAACAACGACTAAAGCCAAAGCATTTTCATTCTCTCCATCTGTGTGAGATCTGGCAATAAAAAGCAAACGTAAATACACAGAAAATTGAATAAACAAGATAAATAACAAAAAAAAGAAAATATTTTAATGGAAAACGCACCGAACAATGAACATGGTTTGCTGTTTTTTCTTATTTGCTAGAAATACACATAGACACAAATAATAAGTGAAAACAAAAGGTTGGTTATAAATTGCGAACGTGAAAGACGAACAGACTGGGGTGGAGGGAGTTGGACAAAGAAAGACAATGAATGAAATTGAGAATGAGAAAGGATTTATAAATGCAATTGTGTACAAAATGCATTACACTAAGCAACTACGTTTACTAATGAGCTGATGTGGAAGTCCTCTTACACAAAATGAATGGGATAAAGTTGCGGATTCCGGAGACTATATTATAGAGATTTTTTTTAAATATTAAGGATATCCACGCTAATGATGTAAAATTAAGAGAGACGAAGAGATGTGCGGACCGAAACGAGGATAAATCGGACTTGTCAATAAAGCCATTTTTATTGTATGCCGACAAATTCCAATTTGATGAATGAGACATTCTAACGTTCCGCATTCTGCATAGCTTAATCTGTTGTCATTTCTGTTCTATATTTCTTTTTTGTTTCAATAATTGTTTTGTTTCTCATTAAATTCTTTTTTTTTTCATTCGTTGCTGTCGGAATAAACACACCGACAATCTAAAACATTTCTTTCATTTTTTCGACCGCCTTTGTTCAGAACGAGTGCAAACAAAAGCGAATTTGTAAGAAAAAAACAAACAAAAAATAATCCCATTAAACGGTGGTGTTTTCGAATGCATTTAATTACATTCATTTCATGCTCATATATTCAACAATGCCATGCAACTCACGTTCCTTTTCTTTATTTCAAATCAATTTAAGTTCAAGTTGCATTAATATACCACCCAAAGGAATTGAAGCATACCAGTAACGAGTCTTTGTCTAACTATTTATTTCGACTGGTAACGACGATGCACCAGACTTATTCAAAAATCCAAAGAATATGTTTTGAATGAACCGAACGAGAGTGAAAAAATGACGAAGAAAAAAACAGTTTTCTAATTAAAGAGATGAACAAATTTATTTCAAACATTTTACGCTTTCTTTGTACGTAATGCCATCGTTGCCTGTCTTTAGATTTTTATTACATATTATTTTTTTATCCCCTCGAAACAATTTAGTTTCAATAAAAAGAACGACGCGTTTTTTTATGTCATTGCAAAGTTTCAATCTAGGGTTAATGATCGCTTGTCGGGGCCTTTAACTTTCATAATTCCACTGACTCGTTAATAATAAACATGTTGTATGGAGAAATTTTATTTTTTCTGGTCAACTATCAAATCGATTGACAATATATTTTTCCAGTTTCATAGTTCCATGTCTGATTGATTTTGTCCGATGTAAATACAATGAAAATGAAACGCAATGCCAATACGGAAATTGTTGGTTGTGTCCATCGAAGGCGGAAAAAATCGACGCAACAAAAATGCAAACACTTGGTTTTATGCGATATAGTTTCGAAATATTTGTCCATCAATTGTTTGTGCGTTGCTTGAATGTTTTTGCTTTCTTCGACTATCGACTTTAAAAAAAAAAAAAAAGGAAATGGAAGTGATTGCTGACTCCCTTTTTTTCCGTCGATGGCCATGTCGAATCGATTTTTGTTTTGTTTTTGTAACAACCACACCGCAGTACACCATTTCTTTATTTCGCTTCATTTCATCACGCTCGATTTTTCGTTAAATTTTCCTTTTGTTTTTTCTTCTTTTCTTATTTCGTTCCGTTTCTCTTCTCGTTTTCTTTTTTTCGTTCACTCTATCTCTCGTGCTTTTTTCCCTCATTTTTGCCATTGTTTGGCGACGTACATTGCAACATTTGTTTTCATTTGTGTATTTGTTTAGCCATGTTTCGAAATTGTTCCATCGAAATGCGTTGTGCAGTTGTTTTTTCGTTCGCTCCCGCTCTCTTTACGTATTTATTTTCATTTGTGTTGTTACGTTTTGTTTGTTCTCTTAAATTTTTCGTCGATTTCGTTTATCTCTTGCTCCTGATGTGCAGACTGTTTGTATTTTCTTCATCATCCCGTTTCCCCATGTTTTTATTCCTTTACTTGTTCTTATGGTGTTGTTGATTCTTCTTTTTCCATTTCATTCCTTGTTTCGTTAATTTCTTTTGTTTCTCTCGATCAACCATTTCAATTGTACAACATAAAAAGTATTTATATTTCGTCGATTATTCCGTTATTTCATTCGCAGGCCCCTTGAACGCTCGCTCTCGCATCACGCTCTCATCTATTGTGTTGGAATTTTGTTTTTTTTTTTTTTGCATCCCATTCGAACATCATCATTATCAACATCACTTTAGATTCAAACATCTCTTTTAACTTTTATTTGATGTGTATTTTGCTTTTGAACAATTGAACGAGCAAACACGCACACATTTTTATGTGCCATATAACGAACCGAAATCCAAAGATGACGAGTGAGAAAAAATGAGAGTAAAAAAAATACCCATCATATATTGATGTTGTTTTTCTTTGCTTTCACAATGACTTTGTGCCCAACTCTTGGTTTGGCGACTCGCCGTTTTCATCCATTGCATACATTTTTAATCTCTTATTCGTTTCCATGGTCTTCTCTCTCGCTCTATCTATCGTCCCAATCATTTCTCTATATATTTTCCTCTTCCGCTTCGTCTATCCTATCATATCATCAACTCAAACTTCGACGAAATGTTGACAGTTTTATCTCTATTTTTTTTTTTATTAAATTCTTCATTTCCGCACTTTATATACTTCCATTCAATTTCTATTGCTCACCAAACCGTATGGCAATGCCATTATTTCGCATCTCGTAATATAGACCATATTTATTTGTTTCGATTCATTCATTTCCTTGAATTATCTCATCGTTTGCATTTCGCTTCGAACTGATATTATATATCGTCTTCCATAAATATACAATTTTCTGTTTGATTTTCATAATCGATCAAAAAGCCAACGAACATCGAAATGGAAAAGCTCAAAATAAACATACTGGAAAATTACTTTATCCGGATGTATATCTTTGGATATGCCAACAAAATAAAGAACTGATACATACTCATTTCTTTTTAGCTTCTCTATTTTAATGGATTTCAATTCAATTTTCAAATATGCATATCCTACTTTCACAATGTATACATATTCAAGTTTTCAGTTTTAGTTTTATTTTGCATTTCATCAAAATCGAATTGAATGTTGTTTTTAATTGAAATGAATGACATTCTCTAAATGAAAATGTTCTTGAATAATCAATTTGAACAGCGAATTTTTTTTTTCGTATTTGATCTCTAATACTTGCATTAGAGAGCAAAAGAAAGAAAGAAAGAGAAATTAATTATGATGAATAGTAATTGTATTATTATAGTATTTGCACAAAAAGTCCATTAATTCAATTTCGAAATGCAAAATCCCTTTGATCAATCTTGTATCAAATGAGTTTCAAATTAAATGCTTGCACAATTCGTTGCGGGGTCGTTTCAAATAGAGTTTGTGTTTTTTGTTTACTCAATGTATTGTGAGGGTTATCAAGCTTTTGTGCAACATTTTTACATATAAAATTGAATATTTGATACTGAATTAGACACAATGATTGAATGAATCTATATACGACTTTTGTAATATACGTATCAAAGGAAATGTCATTTAATTGAGAATAGCCATGAATAATGGGATATTAAGATTAAATTGAATGGATACATGTCATCATTATAAAATAGGTGGTTTTTACTTGATGATGTCTTGTGACATCGAAACAATTGTCTTTCACTTAAGGAGTACTTTTGTATTTAAAAATTTAAGTGTCTTCAAGGTGTTTTTACTTCTATTTTATAGTTAAGTGGCACTTAGCGCACTAAAACACAACAAAAATGACATGTCATTATGTTGCAATCTAAATGGAATTCGTATATTCAAATTCATTGAAATGATGTCAGAGACGAAACAGGAGAAGAGGCGAACATTTTTAATACCTCCTACGAGACGAAAATATGTCATTTTTTCTGGCGAAAATCATTAATTATACTGTGGCGCATAGATTGCATGTGGTTTTTTGAAAATAGTTTAACATTGAATGTTGTTTCAGACAGAGTGTGTCACACACAGTGCGCGATTAAATCGGCTGGGTCGCGCACCCGGTGTGATACTACCAACATATCCACTTTGGCATAATATTAAAATGAAAAATAAATTCCACATATGAACGGAGTAGTTGTTAAATGTTTGTAATGTTTGGTGTGCTATATTATTCGAAAGGACGATGATTGATGACTTATTTTGACTCGGCTGCGCCATTAAGAGTACATCGCATATTTTTTGATATAATCGAATTGAATGCAAAGCGTCTTAGCATGACTGAAAATGGACTTTTTTCCATTCTTTTGCGGGTAAAATGCATATTCGGCTATTATTCAGTTCGTCTTTTTTTTTCTATTTACAAATGGTAAAAGTTTTTCTTTTCCTTCTCTCTTCTCTCGATTTCAAATGAGGTACATCACGCCGATTCACCGTCTTGCCCATGTGCGAGTCGTCAATTGCACAAACAAAACAAACACCGAATCACATCTAATGCCCAATTTTCATATTATGCTATTCACTTACTTTAATTCAGTTGTTGATTTGCGTGTATACGAATTTATGTCTTCCGTTTATAATCTACTTTGACTTAATGCCGTTTGCCTGCTCAATTTCTCTCTCTCTCTCTCTCTCTCTCTCGGTTCCTTTCATTTTCTTTTGTGCAATCACAATTTCATTGCACACGGACCAAATAAAAATAAAGCAAAGAATGCGACCAGTCACTTGTATACACCAGTCGACAGAATGAAAGATTATTATTATTCTAGCATAGAAATTTAATAAATTATAATTATATATTTACACAATATAAATAAAAAAAAGCAACACACGCAACGAACCACCTCCAGCACTCACTCACATATACACCAATTTGGCCATGCAATGACTTGCTAATGTTTTACGAACGTTCCCTTTTCTTTCTAGTTCAGTTTTTTTTTTCGGTTCTATATGCCCAATGAAACTTGGCATATTTCCCGGGTTGGCTGGTCTTTCGCATTGCTTACTTTTCACTTCTCACACATTCACGTTGGCTTACTCTTTCTCTTTCCGTTCATATTTTGTTTCAGTTAATTAATTTTACTTTTTGACTCATAAACCATTTTCATTACTTAACTGAAAATGAACCAAATGAATGAAAAAAGAAAAACAAAATGCCGAAGGAAAGCGGAAAAAATGTCTAAATCAAGAGGGTGACATCGTTTTACCCATAACATTTTGATATCGCGCGACTACGGCATGCATACCAGTTCGTTACATTTTTGAAACGGAAACAAATAATCACAATATTTTTGAGGAGAGAATGGAAAAAAAGAGAAAGAACCGACAGCAAAAAGAAGCTAAAACAAATTGTTTGCGTTTAAAAACAAGCGTCGAGAGAAAGTATAAATTATTTAATGAGAGGAATAAAGAATGAGAATGGGCACGAGCATGGGAAAAGAGTGCTAATGTCAAAGAGAGCAAAAATTGTATGTAAAAAAAATTGTTGGTGGTGGGGCTATATAATTAAAGTCATGACCTTTAACATATGCCATTTCAAATACACAATATCGTTGGCATTAATCGAAAGAAGACGAAAAAAAATGCCGACCATATCACACAGGTTGTGTGACATTTTCTTTTTAATGTGGTTTTTTTTTTTACCTGACGCTCTGCCAATGTAAATAATCAAATGTACGGTACTCACTGAACCATCTGTTTACGTTTGAACAGAGTTAGAAAATTTTATACACCCATTAAAACAAAATCAGACAAAAAAACGACGGTTAAATAAATGCATTTATTTTCATCTGAAAAAGAAAGAGCGAGTGCGGGAGTAAGTAAAAAAAAGGTGCAAACATTGTTTGATAAATTTTTATTTATTGATGCGTAGCGCAGATGATGAATTTCAATGTTGACAAACAGACCATCACAACACCGGGTACCCTCTAAGCTGACCATATATGCACATTTGAAGTGATGAAATGCACAAACACGCACGCATATCATTTGATATTTGGTTTTGGTAATTCTTCCAGACAAATGTGATTCAATTCAAATGAATATTCCCATATGAGTTTTGCAGACACACAATTAAACAATGCAAATGAGAAAATAAAATGTACACCACATCAAATGTGTTAATTAATTTACTTTTACATATGGTAATCACTTTTCGCACTTTTCACTTTTAAATTTTTGTCTCGTTGATCATTATAAAGTGGAACGAAAAAAAAGTGATGATGCATCATCATTTTGGTGTGCAAGTGAAAACTTTGTACACGATACAAGCGAAAAACAATTCTGTTTTCTCACAAATAGGTCATATTTTTGACCCAAAATATAACCGTATGCAATTAATTATTGTCTATATTTTTCAAATACGAATGTACATGGAATGCTGGTTTGAGTCACATGCCAAGTCTATCTTCTATTGCAGTATTTGTTATTTCGCCTCTGCAGTGAGACTCAACCACAAATGCGCATTGGTAATTATTTATAATTCTCCGAAATTCTGACACAAGCAAACACACACAAAATTTCGTACTCTTTTTCAACAGAGAAAGAGAGAAGGAAAGAGAAGCGCCGTAATGGAATTGTAAAATCCAATGAGAATCATGACATTATCAACACCATTTAAAAATGTGGTGCTGCAAAAAGCGGAGCATGAAAAAAAGGCGTCCATTCATTTGCTAATGTTGGGCATTTACATAGTCATTCATTTCAAGGTGGTTATCTCGTTTGCTGCTCAATCATGTATTTTTCGCTTGATGTTGACGCGGTAGGAATTATAGAGCTCGAATATATATGTATAATATAAGAGTGTGTCTCTATTGCCTTCACCTTTCTTCAGATTTAAATAACTTTTTGCACTCCAAACTCTCATGTCATTTCTTTTTTCTTCTTCGTTTGAACTGATAATGGATTTTTGAATGATGAAGGGGAGAACAACTACAACAACAAAAATCGATGAGCCCGAAAAAATTACCAAGTATAAATGTTAATTCTCTGCTCGAATTTTGAGCTAAGAAATGTTCCCTAGTAAATATGTCAATTAAGCTGAGTAAATTGATGATGATTTATGGTCAATGATGAGATGAAATGTCTGATTGCATGCGGCAACTGATGATAATCAACCGATTTTGCATATTTTATCGACCGAAATTCATGAAATTTATTTTTTTTTTCGCCAACTCACTGTCGAATGTCATTAGCAACATTTCTAGCAGATATTTTTGTTCTATAGACCATTGCAAGCTCTATCGCCATATTTACATTTATACATTTACCATTGGTGTTTGCATATCGTTGCTTCTCTGCCGTTGCTGTGTGTGTGTGTGAGAGTGATGACGAATGCTAGTCCTTTGAAATAGCAATTATGAATATATTTGCCCAACCGAAATCGATTTAATGTGTTGAATTTAATTTCGTGCGATTTTATTTTGTTACCATTCCAACGAAATTTTATATTATTATCAGTTTCAATGGGCATGACTGTCGACTTTGTACATTCACGTCGAGCGAGCGGGCGGGAGAGAGAGTGAGAGAGAGAGATGGGGAATGAGAGGTACGCATTCAAAGAGTTCGTCATAGCAACAAACCATTTGCATGAGCTAAAATCGATTAAATGTGGTCGAGAAGAAGCTTTGAAACACCTCATTCACTAATATCAACGGTTTGAACTTGTGCTTCTCACTTTTCTCTCTATTTCCATGCTCACACTTCATTTTCTGCAATCCTCCCCAAAAAAAAAGTTGCAGCATAGAAAAATTGCTTGAGGGCGCGGAAATGTTTTTGATTGTCCAATTCGCAATCAAGCAAAATGCCCAATGCAAATTCAAAATTGCACAGAGAGAGGCAGAGACGGAACAAAAGAAATGACGCTTATGGATACATCATTAAATTGAAAATTGTGTATCGTGTATACGCATTCCATATGAAATGGACATTTAACTTGTCGGGAGCAGAGAAAAAATGGTGGTCGTTTCAACTTTCGACTAAATACAAATATCATCTGACAGAGGCTTGAGCATTAATGTATCATTTTTATAATCCAGCTATTGTGGCAATGGTCACCAACGATTCTACCAAATAAATGAATGAATTTGATGGATTGTGTGTCTGTAATCCGAAATTGAAAAATGTTTTTTTTTTTTTTTTTTTTTTTTTGAAGTGAAATCGAAAATGTGCAAATCTAATTTTCCCGGTCGAAGTTCAAAACAATTGTACATTTGAAGTTTTATTAGTGGCATTAGCATTGTTTCTTTGTTTAAACAAAATAACAAATTGAAAATTTCACTCAAACTCCGATGCTTACAACGCGACGCGGATAATGATGATATTGGTTGACTACTAAAATGCGCATTCCGTTTTGGTCAAATCGAAAAATATACGATTGAACAATTGAATCAACTTTAATATTATGTGATTATTATAACATTTGAATCCTTTTGGGAATCGGTCACTAAATTCAATCTAACTGAAGCATAAAATTAATCAAACGCTTTTGTTCTTTTCGATTTCAAATGCACACATAAAACGGTGTAAATGTTTCGAATTGTTATTGTGTTCATCGAATGAAATGAGAAATTCCGGTGCGCATTTTGTCCACTTAATGACAAAATAAGAGACGAAGAAATAGACAAAGCGGTGGAGGGTACAGCATTTAATCTATTTTTCGCCACATTGCATGCCAATTTTGGAACATTCCTAGGGGATAACCGTGAATTGCAGATCGAATAATTTATAATAATAAACGCTATGTCTCTCTATTTTTCACTAATTCTGCTAGTATTTCTACTAGTTTGTTCTAATACTGCTATTTTTTGCTAATTTCTCTAGTACGTCAAAAATATTGCATACGTCAGATTGACAGCATGATCGAATAACTGAAATGTGTTTACGCAAATGTTTCAAGTTGACACTTTCAACGTGTATATTTGAAGCAGGCACTAGCGTATACGTTTTCAGTAAGAAATCTGTCATCAAATCTACATTTCCGATTGCAATTCGTAAATTGTAGTTAATACAGATGAAACGTGCTTGGTTACGTGCCATTGAATATATTTTTATTTAAAAATGAGAAAAAGCATATTAAACTACATATTTTGATACATTTTAGTTCAATACTATTCAATTCGTTTGTTTTGTGAATTTTATTTTAATTAATTATTTCAATATATTCAAGAATAAATGCTTACTAAAGTATATACGTGTACAGTGCTAATTCTGCTATTTATTGCTAATTTTGCTATTTTCTTCATGTAAATTTCCCTATTTTTTGCTAATGTGCTAATTCTAATTCGCATGGATATCCCCTAGGAACATTCATTTTGAACAAATTTCGGCGATGGTTTCGATTCAATTTCTATTGAATCTTTGTAATTTTATATACAATCAAAGTATCTCTCCGTCTACTTTTTCTTTCTCCAACTTGTGTATCCTCTATTTTTCAAAATCGAAATGAATGGCGTAAAATTGACCATTTAATATTTGGCCGACGAATCATGTGTATCGTCTTCGATTATTTATTCGTTTCAATTTTGAATTTCATTGCATACAGTGAAAATGCCATTTATTGTCTCGAAACGCTGTTGTGACAATGTGATTCGGTATTTTGATTTGAATTTCTGCAAAACATACGCATATATACAAACAGTTGATATGTCTCGACTGGAGTCGATATGGAAATCTTGTATCGGCATAATAAATATATTAACGCCCGAATGTACGCAAATCATACACTTTGCCCCCGCCTTAAATGCAGAAAACATGAAATCCCGTCGAGACTGGTCTGCCTCTTCATCTACCTCTCTCACTTTTGCTCGGCTCTCATTCTGTCTCTATCTCTGAACAAACAATCAACATTATTTTAAATAGATTCGCATAATATTTACTTTAAATTTTCTATTGAATTTGTATGCTCTCCGTGTGTGTGTGTGTGTGTGCGTATATTTGTGTGTTTGAACAAAGAACGACGACATGTTTATGATGTCGATACAATATATGAGCAGAAAACAATCATTCCTTATAAACTACTACAAATCGGGGGAAAAAAACACAAATAATAAATCAATAGCAATGCGCAGTCTGGCTTTTTGATGATGTTTGCAACAATGGAATTTGGAAGGACTCTTCTTGGGAAAAGTTAAAGAAATTCGAAAGAAGAACGAATCAACAAGAACAAAAACACACACACTCACACAGACTTTCTGAAGAGTTTCTTGAACGAATCCATTTAGGTGATTCTTGATTTCTTCCAACTTTGCCTCATTAATCCAAACAATGCATTGCAAATAGAAAATCACACAAACTCACACACACATCGACAGCAAATATTCGATTAAACATTCATGAAGTGAAAATTGCTTGCTGAAATATTATTCAACGAAATGGATTTGTGAGAGATGTGCGATTGCATTTAAAACTTTCAAAAGTGATGTTTAAACTATATATAAACATACATCGTTTCGGATGAATGAGCGAACGAGTGAGCTTTTGCTCTTTCGATCCGTTTTGCTTCTTCTACATGGCTTTTGTTTTTTCATCACTATTCGATATCGGATTTACGGTGTTTGCATTTTGCATTGTACATTATGCCCTGGTGTCTGACAGTATCTCTTATCGACATAAACTAAATCATGCGAAATACTGCGAAGCATACATTATACATATGCAAGCATGACTTATGAAATTAGGCAATGAAAATGGGCAAACAAACCGTTATCATCTATATATCGATACAATAAACACATACTCACGCACACAATACTGGAGTTTTCGAGAAAAAAAACATTTCCTTGGCAATATTAAATCAAATTAATCTGTCATTGTATGTTTTCTTGAAGCAAATCCGTGCCACTAGATGTTTCTTTGCATATGCTGACAATATCGATGATTATCTCGCGCTAGAGCACTGCCATTGTCTGTATATGCAAATAGTTTGGCAAAGATTCTTTGTCGAAAAAGTACATATGCACTCACCTTCCTTTTATTCATCCACTATGTCGCAAGTTGTACTGTCTAAACATGATATAAAATGTATATAATCACAAACATCAATTTAATCAATCTTTGTAAATTGAGTGTATTTTTTTATTGAAACTGTTATTTTTGTATACAATTTTCAATCAAAGCTAAAATGTATTTTCCTTTTTTTTTCTCAATTACAGAGCATTCGTCGATAACACATTTCTGCAAATAATAACGCTTGACGAGAATCCATCGTTTGCCGATCTTCCATTAAAATTATTTCATGGTAATCCGAATTTGATTGAGATTTCGATACGTGGTAACGATTTGCATACTTTGGATGCGGCTCATTTTCCATTGGATCGTTTGCATCGGCTTCGTTTGGCCAAAAATCCATTGGTGTGCAATTGTTCGTTGTTATGGCTCTGGCGTTTAACAAATGGTCAAATCAACGAGAATAGCGATGGCAGCGAAAATAGTTCAGGCGTAAGCGTTGCGGCTGTATCCGCCAATCAGATTGATAACAATAATGATGATACAAATCTTGTGTCATCATCAAATGCAGCAACAACAAATGCACATAACTATCATAATCTTCACAATGCAACACCAAACAATGTGCTCATTTTGGATGTCGATGAAATTGCATGCGATTTATGGGAAGATTCACAACGACATACACGAAATCTCATGAAAACAATGTCGGCCAGCGATATAAAATGTCCAGCTCATATTGTAACGATTGTGAGCGCAGTGCTCAGTGTATTGCTTATCATTGTAACGGGAGCGAGTGTATTGTTTTATATGCGACGCATGAAAAATCGACGAAACGCCATGTCCGAACGGAAAAATGTCAACGAACGCATTGTACCGCAACAAGTTGACAAATTGGAATTGGAACGATATTTAGCCGCTCAAGCTGTTGAAAATGAATATCGGGCGCTGCGACAATGGGAGCTAACGATGAAAGAACAAATCGAAGAACCAGATCATTATGAGAAATTTGATGATTTTCGATTTGATACGAGACGATCACAAAAACCACATGTCGTTTACGTATGACTCACATAAGTTAACATTTTCAAATAAAAAAAAAAAAACAAAAAAACAAAATACAAAAATATTAAAGACCCGACGATGACGATTTTTTTTCTTATTTTCACTATTTTTGATCCTTTTTTTATAGTTTAACGAAAAAAAATGATGAAAAAAATGAAAACAATTCTTTTTGTTTGTTTTTTTTTTCAAATTCATTGCATTTTCTTATATACATTTAACAAATAAAAATCTATATATATTTACATTTTGATTCTTAAACAATAATCAAACTACACAAAAAAAATATAATATAATTTATGTAAAATAATATAAAATGTGAATTATTGAATAATTCGATTAAAAAAAATGGAAAACATCTTTAGACAATTGAGAATGATATTTACTTATATGAATAAATATATATTTAATGGTATACAACAGCAAGAGAAATGAAAATGAATTAAAAAAAAAATATTTAAATAAGAAACATAAAAATGAAAATTAAACGCATACAATTGAATAGAAATCAAAACTAGTGACAGAGCCAATGGCCCCTCGTAAAATGTGTATTGATTCAGCCATATTGTAAGCACTTTCAAAGACTTTTATTAGTAGTGGAAAAAAATCACATTGCGCAAAATTCCTGACGAAACGAACAACTTTTGAATGGATTCGTTTTCACAAAACATAGTCGAAATTATGCAAAGATACTCGGCCATCAATTCGCAGCTCAATATGTTGAATGAGTATACGACGTGATGCATCTTGACAGAGGAGAGTGGCATAAACCACTCATAATGTTTACAATAATGAGTCTTTATTAAAGGCAATTGTATCGGAGCTCATATATTCAACATGAAAAAATTCCCGACAAGAAGAATCGACAGCAAATCACTTTTTTGTCATGAAATAAGCAATATTAATCGTTATTATAAAGAAGAAAATAGATTATTATACAACACATGTTCCAATCATCCACTTTCTTTCCTTTGACGTATACATTCAATTGCAATTGAATTGGTTTTCGTGCGACATTGGATTTTATTTTTCATAAAATAAAGAAAGAAAATGTATTTCATAGCTTTTTGGAACATGGACTTATATGTTATTTAACGCAGTTTACAATTAACAGTGGTTTGAATTCGGAAAAGGTTAAAGAGTTGAAAACGAGATTGAAATCGATAGGAGACAAAATGGACGAAAGAACTTTATTTTGAATTAAAAATTAACACAGGGATCTTGATCAAATAGTTTTGATCAACACAATCTTTACCACATTTTAAACATGACATTTCGAAACGCAAAAACCATGACATTTCTAACCATTTAAAACTTGAAGGTTTTTTTTTACTACTATAACATTGGTTAGCTCAAAATGTGGACCAACAAACGAAAAAATTTGTTTTTTCTTTAAAAACCGATGTTTTTTCCCTAAATTGCTTCGGTCATGATTTGACTTTTTTTCTGATCAAACATTTCGTTTTATTTTTTCTTCATCTGAATTAAGTGAAAAAAAAAAAGAAAAACGAAAAATTTGCTTCGTAAATAGGACCAGATGTGTGATATATAGGACAGTGAAAATGTTTGCCTAACGTTGCAGGTTTTACAAGTGTTTGAGCAAAAAGCTCAAGATTGAAACGAAGACAAATGAAGAAGAAAATCACTCAATTCACAGCAACAGATTTTCTCTATTGAAGAAAAAAAACCACATCTCATCTCTGTCTGTCAGTTTAAGTTCGAAAAATAACTAGAAGAAAACAACAACTTTGAAAAGCTATAGCATAAGACTTATCTATACCAGACGTAATTGTAAAATATTAGACGTTAAAGTAAAAGAAAATAAAAAAAAAACAATCTAACACACAATAATCAATCATCAAAAATGCATTGTACATTAAAACTGAAAGAATGAAAATTACTTACGAAAATGAAAAAATAAAAAAGAAAACTAAAAACAACACTTACAATTTAACGCGATGACCAAGCAAAAAGTTTGGCTCGAAAAACACATACAAAAAAAATGAATAAAAAAAATTAACTCGTAAGACTAGAAAGTTACAACGGAATCACTATTTAATCGAAGAAGTCGGGATGGAGAAGAAACAAATTACAACATGAAAAACAAATTGTTATTCACAATTCTAGCATTTAGATTTGAGATTTCATAAATATAAGGGAATTTTACTCAAAAAACAGACAACAAAATAATATTCACCACACCGATGAATTTCATTTTCTCTTTGAATATTAGATGTACTGTAACAAAGCTAGATTGTGGGCGCAGACGAAGAACGATTGAAAAAAAAATGAAAATGAGGGAGTCAACCGAGGTTTGAAACTGTAAATATCGCATGAAAAAAGAAAGGACGAAAGAAAGACATTTAATTGCAACGTCTTTCTGAGAAGAAGACTAAGTACGGAAATAGAAAGAAATGAAGTGAAAAAACAAAACATAATTAAATTATTTTTGCAAACATTGAAAATGTTGAAATGTCTATGCGGCCGAATAACTTTCGATGGGGTTGATTAAATCAGATGAAAAAGAGTAAGAGACAAAAACAAAACGAAGTGCGCGGAAACAAATATTATTCATTCATAAAATAATTTAAACTAAATAATCACTTCCCTTCAAATCTCATACACATAGACAGACAGACACAATTCATTTTTGTGTGTTTATGCTCTTATTTCAATTTTTTCCAATTTCCCGAATTGTTTTTTGTTTCGGTCTTTGTTATTGATGGAGAAAAAAAAATATGGCAAATCACTTTAAGACAAACAATTTAGAATTAAGATGAATTAGTTAAAAATTATTAATGAACAATACGAAAAAAAAACACAGAAATGACAATTTAAAAGCAAAAAAAAAAATACAAAAAACCTTACATTTACAAACAAACAAAAATTCTTTCATCGACATCTACAGTTATATATATATATTCACTTTGAATCGGTAAAAACAATAAAAAGGAAAAACTTTCTAATGTAAAAATCAACTGAACAACCACAAAATTGAATAAACAAATAAATATTATGCAATAATGATTAAAGTGTAAATTACTCTTGGTTTTCATTTCGAAACACTTCTCTTTCAGTTTTGATCCAAAAATGTATACTTTAACATCCTTTCAACGAAACCTGAAATGTTCATGCTTTCATTGATCGAAAATGCACATCAATTTGAAAAGGATGCAAAACCAATAAAAAATAAATCTTTGCAATGTTAAAGGCTGATGATGCAAACCAGTTGTTCTTCTCACAGCATCTTCTCAAATTTTCATCCATCGCTTAGTTTTAAACGATCTTAAATAATGTGAAGCATCTATTTCATATAACTTGTAAACATATTTTTGAAAAGATTTTCACCAATTAGACCATTTTGTTCGTTCCATTTAACTACTACGTATAAAGTTTGTTGATATAAGTAAACACAATATATGGTGTCGATATTGATAAATGGTACTTTAACATACAAAAAACATATTTGCGACGTGATTGGTATATCCGGCCATGTGAATATATTAGGGTGAGTAATTGAGTATACTAGTGATCCAAATGACAAAGGCTCTTCGGCTTGAATGCCAACATTTTGGCGAAAAAATAGATTTAAAATGTACAGCTCGGTATTTCGGTAAGCATAAAAAAATCATAAAGTGCAGCACGAAAGCTCAACATCAGTAATGAACATCTACAAAATGAGCAAAAACACGTCATTTGTAACGTATTCAGACACATGCAAACTCTTTAAATGTTCCCATACTGAGTCAGTTTTTAGGTAGGTATATACATATATGAAAATATTTAATATTTTTGAGATTTGCACCACCCTAGTGGATGCATATGCTTGCGAATACCATAGTTCGTATTTCGCCTTTGAAATAGAGTAAACATTTTTGTTTGTATTTATGCCGCTACTGGTACATACTTAAATTGATTGCTCTTGGCAACTTGAGGCATTTAGTGAAGAAGCCGGCATTTGATCGTTCTTCGTCATTTCTCTCGATTATTCCCTACCATCACAATATTATATCGCCTGTCCGAATCATATATGTAAAAATCGAGCCCATCAAGTCATCCTTGAAATTAAAGAGTTTTAACATTCGACTCTCGTTTCGTCAATAAGCTTCTCATCTCCTTTCCCTCTTCTCCACACAGTCTCTATTACATGTGTAATTCTAATCTTTTCGATTGTGGGAAAAAAATGTATTGGAACCCTTTAAAACGAGTCTAAGCGGATTTCAATGGTAAGAGCAATGAAGGAAAAAAAGGTAAAATGAACGTTACATAAAATGCCGATTGAAAATTCGACATAAAAATATGAATACGAATGCTTGAATTATTGGTGTCCAAGTGAATGAACAGCAAGAGCAATCGAGAAAGAAAAAAAAATATGTTGAAAGCTGATTATACAATGAAATCGAGTTCGTTAGGCTTGTCCTTGTAGTTTATCTATGTATATTTCCTCGTATTCTTCTCACAAATGCTATTCTTCTTCCTGGGTTTACATTGTGCTCCGATTCCATCGCTGTAAGATGATGAATTTTGGATTGTATGCAATCATTCGCTTCGATAGATTTATTTTGTCATAAAATGTATATCGAAAATTCTGAATTTGGGTCATTTATTGTCATCACTCAACCGATTTGGGCTGGGACATTCATTTTTCCGCGAAGGCTTGACATTGCATCCATTTCCGATACACGCTGAATTTTCGATCTAAAAAAAAACTAAAATGGAAATTTTTTTCACATACAACTGAAAATTCAAACTCTAAATTGACACATTCATCTTTCTACTGTGGATTCAAATAGAGAAATTCACAATTCCTAACACTGAAATGTAGAGCAAATCGATATTTTTCACACAATACATTTTTATGAACTATGAAATGAAATTGAATTCAATTTGTTGTGTCAACATTTGTACTAGTTAAAACGGATTTTGTATGATGACAGAATATTCTAATCGCTTCATTAGAACTTTTTTTTAAAGATTAAATTAAAAACATTGTCAGAGGTGTCAAGAATAAACTACTGAAACTTTTCAAAAAAAAAAAAAAAAAATAGAATTGAAGGTCCACAAATGTGGTATCATCAAAAATATAAAAAGGTAATGATTTGAATAAGTAATTGGTTGATAGGGTTACTTTAAAATAAGGATTGACATGGTTCGTTCATGTTCAATGTATGCTGAAGCAACCATGGTTTTAGAGATAAGATAGACCTAAAATGCTATTTACACACAAAGAAACTATACAATGAAAGCTAGATGGCTTGTCGTATAAAATTCGGAACTAGTTGACACTCCGTATAAAATTGTATTTTTCCAATTTCATACAAAATATCGTTTTTGTGTATTCTCTTTTATGCGGATCTTCTTCAAAGCATAAACGAAGAAGAACCGCACAAAAGAGAATACACAAAAATGGTGTTTGGTATGAAATTAGATGGACAAATACAATTTTATACGGAGTGTCAACTAGTTCTAAATTGTATACGACAAGCCATCAGTTTTCATTGTATTACTTCTCTGTGTGTAGATTCTGCAAAATGCGATTTGAGACAAATGGATAAATACACTTTTTATCAAAACGCAAGAATATCGCAACTTTATTGATGTAAAATTATCATTTTCGGCGGTATATTTGAAATTAATAATTTTGATCGCCTCCTTCTTCTAGCTGTGGTGGTGGATTCATAATCATATTGAAGGCTAGTTGACTTATTTCTCCATTTCGCAGTGCTTGCTGTAGACGAGATACTAAATTTCCTTGTTGTCCATTTATAACACGATTTAAAACCGCAGAACTTATTTGTCCTGTTCGCATTGCTGCAGTTATTTGAACAATAATGTTCCTTCCTTGACGGCAATTAATATATTTTCGGTTATTTAGGCTCAGTTTTCCAGCGAGTAACAAATTATTATTTGCGAAATTTTCTGAGTGATGAAAATCTTAAGTAAACGATGCATTCAGTGTTAATGTTTTTTACAAAATGTTACGCTTTAACTTGATTTCACAATGAGTCGAAAAATCGATTTAAAAAACTAAATTCTCTTACTTGAATGCATTTCGAGACATCCATGCGTCTCATCTTCAGCATCACAACTGAAACGTTTCGTAATAATAATTTTTTTGCGTCTTGCGGTCCAATCCATCCGAATCCATCTATTCGAACTGAAAGTAATTATTGCATGTAATTTATGCGACATAATTGAATGGTTGAGAATAATAATGAAACTTAATTTTTGTTCAAACTGAAGTGTCCCTTCGAAATATTTCCAATAAAAGTGTCCCAAGTTTGTATATAGTTTGCCATATAAACTTGGGACACTTTTATTGGAAATATTTCGAAGGGACACTTCAGTTTGAATAAAAATTAAGTTTCATTATTATTCTCTAGCGTTCAATTGTATTTGTGTAATGTTCAAATATCATCAATTGCATGTTATTTCTTTGTATTCTGGTTTTCATGAATGTCATTACCGATAAAATTGTTTGCACCAAAATTGATTTTCATTCCACTAAACAATGTATACAACAAACCAAATTTAAGTTGCATTATTTTATTACAACATCATGATATTCATGTGATAATTAGAGTAAATTATGAGAACCAACCAAATGATGTGTAATTTTTCCATTTTATTGCAGCACGAAATAGTGTTAAGCGCTAATACTTTTGAGTGGTCTGAATGCGCAACTCAATGGTATTATGATAGCACACATTATTTAAATATTGATATTGTACGTGAAATGAATTGCAAATTGAACTGGAGTTTTTTTTATCTTTCACATTTTAGAAACTGTTGTACACAATCGAAATCATTGTTTTATATCGAATCAAAGCGTGAATTTATTCTATTTTCTCGTATACATTACGAGTTTATAAATTTCTAATCTGCACTGCAATTCACCATTTTATATTTTACTCGAAACTTTCAAACTGCATTCAAATGCATCTCGGTCGTTGTCATTAAAAATGATGCAATTGTCACATTTTGCACACTATTTACGAGTTGCTGTAAAATGAAATTGTTAACATCAAACATTTTATATATATTATTATAATTTCAATCTAAAATTAGCAATGATTTTGCAAATATTATCATGTGTTTTATGCAAAAATATGACATTGTATGGCTTGGTTTCATTGTTTATCCACACCAAATGATAGGCGATGCTTGTTGTATTTTATGACTTGTTTAGATAATATTAGATAGTCAAGTAAAACAATATTTTAATGTTGTTTGTTAAGTAAAATATTTGGATATTATTGTTGACAATATTCAATGGTTTTATTTAGTGGTTTTATTGCACATCACAAGAATTTGAACCAACAAACGTTAAATACATGTTATATTCATCAGAAAACACTAACACATTCCCGCACATTTATTAGGATCCAATCTTATCTTATGGAAAAGTTGAAAAGTGAGACTTATTTGAATTATTCTGATTTTAATGATTTTTTTCCTGTTTGAACTCAAGGTGATCATCTAAATAGCTTGATATTAAACTGAAATCAAAGATAAAAAAATTATAAATGTATTATTACGATAGCGACAATTTGATATTCACTATGTAATACTTGAACGAGAGCAACAATGAAAATTTGTGTACATCGATATTCCAATTTGTGTGAAATGTTCAGTTTTTTTAAGAATGTCTTCACTCTCATTATCAAGTGTTACATATTCGAAGTAGAAGAATTATATAATAAATGAAATTGGGATATTCAAATATCGAACAATGGGTACGAATTTTATATAGAAAAATAATAAAGTTAAGTGTGAATTTGATCGAAGAATTTAATATTTCAGAATTAAAAAAAAATATTGAAGATGGTGGCATTCAAACACAAACAAAACTTGCATATCCAAAGTGTATATTTTTTATAATTAGCAATGAAGTTTGCGAGCGATTTAATTTCTACGGAATAAGGAGTGAGCATTATTTGTTATTTGTTTTTTTTTTTCAAAATTGGCTCAACCCGAAAATCGGACTCGAATATTTCGATTCTCTTTCCAGCCATTCTGTATCTCTACATGACTGATAAATTGAAATTGGATCCAAATACGGCAACCGTACAGTTTCATGCTTTTAGTATGTTTGTGTATTTCACGTCAATCTTCGGTGGCATATTGTCTGACGTTTGGTTGGGAAGATATCGTACAATTTTAAGTTTATCAATTGTATATGCTGTGGGCAGTTTATTAATTTCAATCGTGGCAATTCCATCGATTAATATTTCAGCTACAGGAGCTTTGTATGTTGGTTTAGCGTTTATTGCTATTGGCAGTGGTGGAATAAAGCCATGTGTTTCGGTTTTTGCCGGCGATCAATTCAAACTGCCTGAACAGTCTGCAGAACTGGATACATTTTTTTCGTGGTTTTATTTTGCAATAAATCTAAGTGTTCTCATATCATCATTTCTTACGCCATTTTTACGAGAAAATGTCCATTGTTTCGGTGAAAATGATTGTTATTCATTGGCTTTTGCAGTTCCCGCATTTCTAATGATCATTTCGATTGGTAATTTCTACATATAATTTTAATTTTATGAATTTCTCATGAATTTCTTTGAACTGCAGTTTTTTTAATAATCGGCAAGCATTGGTACACAATGAAACCACCATCGGGAAATATTCTGTTTCAAATAATGAAATGTATAACGGTATGTGAATTTAAAAAATATTTTTTTTTTAATCAATTGTCATTGGCCATTCTTCTTTTTAGAATGCTATTTTGGTGAAAATTCGTTTGTGGGGCGGCGATTCACGTGAACATTTTCTTGATTATTCAATTGAAAAGTACGGACAACAATTGGTTGATGATACAAAAATGTTGCTGGAAATTGTACTGATTTTCGTTCCAATGCCACTATTTTGGTCTTTATTCGATCAAATCGGCTCGCGTTGGGTAGAGCAAGCTACCAAAATGAATGGCAACATTGGATGGTACAAAATTTTACCAGATCAAATGCAAATGCTGAACCCCTTTTTGGATTTGGCTTTCATTCCGACGATGGACTTTTGGATTTATCCAATTTTAAATAAATTTGGCATTCGAAGCCAATTGCAAAAGCTTGCAATTGGTGGTTTTTTCGGTGTAATTTCATTTGCTGCATCAGCTATGGTTCAATGGCAAGTTGAGGTAAAACCAGACGAAGTACACATTTTATGGCAAATACCACAATATGTATTTATTTCTTTGGGCGAAATCTTATTTACCATTCCTGCACTATTGTTTGCTTATGAGAAATCACCAGACAGCATTAAATCACTGGTACAAGCCCTTTTGTGGTTAACTAGTGCCTTCGGAAGTGCTATTGTTGCACTTATTGCCAGTATTAACTATTTTAATTCACTTACTTATGAATTTCTATTATTTTCCGTGCTAATGTTAATTGATATTATTGTTTTCATGATCTTAGCCGCAAGATTCCAACGACGAGAAAAGAGTCTCACAGTTTAACATAGCCATTTTTATGATATTCTTCTTGACGTTTTTTAGTACAGAATTCAGAGTAAAAAGAGCGAAAAAGAATATTTCTCAGAACAATATGTGCGAGGAGGAGCGCGCAGAGGAGCCGGAGTAGCAAAATATTAAAAGTTAATAAGTATGTAAAATCATAATATTAATATTCGATAATTATCAATTTGAATAATAAACTATGTATGCACACGCAAACGTGCCCGAGTTGTGATAACAGGCGGGCTGAAAAGTTCGTATCGTTTTATAGTGAAACACATTTTTTTGGCAAAATTCAATTTTATTATTCAACATAGTTGCCTTCGAGGGCGATACAGCGATTATAGCGATCTTCCAATTTTTCGATACCATTTTTATAGTACGATTTCTCTTTATCCTCAAAATAGGCCTCTGTTTCGGCTATTACTTGTTCATTGGTGCTAAATTTCTTTCCGGCGAGCATTCTTTTGAGATCTGCGAACAGGAAATAGTCGCTGGGGGCCAGATCTGGAGAATATGGTGGATGAGGAAGCAATTCGAAACCCAATTCGTACAATTTTGCCATCGTTTTGATCGATTTGTGACGGGGTGCATTGTCTTGATGAAACAAGATTTTTTTTCTCAACATATGCGGCCGTTTTTTTGCGATTTCATCCTTCAAACGCAACAATAACGCTATATAATAGTCGCTATTGATGGTTTTTCCCTTTTCCAGATAGTCGATAAAAATTATTCCATTTACATCCCAAAATACAGATGCCATAACCTTGCCAGCCGACTGTTGCGTTTTTCCACGCTTTGGATTGGGTTCGTCGCGTGCAGTCCACTCCGCTGACTGTCGATTGGACTCTGGAGCGAAGTGATGGAGCCATGTTTCGTCCATTGTCACATATCGACGGAAAAATTCACTTTTATTGCTGTTGAACAGCTCCAAACATTGCTCCGAATCATCGACACGTTGTTGTTTTTGGTCGATTGTGAGCTCGCGCGGCACCCACTTTGCACAGAGCTTTCGCATACCCAAATATTCATGCACGATATGTCCAACATGTTCCTTTGAAATCTTCAGAGCCTCAGCTATCTCGATCAACTTCATTTTACGGTCATTCAAAATTATTTTGTGGATTTTTTTGATATTTTCGTCAGTAACAGCGTCTTTTGGGCGTCCACTGCGAGCATCGTCTTCAGTGCTCATATGGCCTGTACGGAATTTGGCAAACCACTTACGAACGGTTGCTTCGGCTGGTGCAGAGTCCAGATAATATTTATCAAGCCAATTTTTAGCTTCGGCAGCATTTTTCCCTATCAAAAAACAGTGTTTTATTAACACACGAAATTCGTCTTTTTCCATTTTTTTCACAATAACAAAAGTAGCTTCACTCTCAATGCAATAACTCACGAACTTATTGTCCGATTGCTGTCAAATTTTGACAGATATCGTTTGGAGGATGGTACTAACTAAAAATGGTATCGATTTAATTCTAGTGGCGCCCTCTCATAGAAACGATACGAACTTTTCAGCCCGCCTGTTAATTGGATTGAAAAATACATGTTTTTTTTTAAATCAAAATGCAAGAATATCGCAACTTTATTGATGTAAAATTATCATTTTCGGCGGTATATTTGAAATTAATAATTTTGATCGCCTCCTTCTTCTAGCTGTGGTGGTGGATTCATAATCATATTGAAGGCTAGTTGACTTATTTCTCCATTTCGCAGTGCTTGCTGTAGACGAGATACTAAATTTCCTTGTTGTCCATTTATAATACGATTTAAAACCGCAGAACTTATTTGTCCTGTTCGCATTGCTGCAGTTATTTGAGCAATGATGTTCCTTCCTTGACTGCAATTAATATATTTTCGGTTATTTAGGCTCAGTTTGCCAGCGACTAACAAATTATTTGCGAAATTATCTGAGTGATGATAATCTTAAGTAAACGATGCATTCAGTATCTATCGGTGGGCGCTGGTGAAGCACTTTTTGTATGGAAATATTTGTTGAAAATTCAACAATACGCACCCTATTAAAGACAATAAAGATTTTCGTTACGACTGCTGTGTTGACACAGCTCTGGCGAACTATATAGCTGTATTGTAAACGTATTAGTACTGAGAACCTGTGTATGCGTGTGTGTTGTAAATTTTGCACAAGCAGCTACGGTTGGCAACTGAGTGCAGAATTCGCAATACAAACGGACACACAAAATCCGAGTCAGTGTGTTCTTTAGTAACAAAAATCTTTATGTCTTTTAATAAGTGTCGTATTCGTTGAATCTTCAACAAAAAATCTTCGATACCAGCGCCCACCGGTATTAATGAACATTCGTGTACGATTTAACATTTATGACCATCATTCAAACTCGTTCTATTCAATTCTGTATTTGAATCGATTTTTTGCTGTTTGCATCACATTGAATTCAGAAAAAGTCTCAATCGATTTCAATGTCATGAGTATTTTTTCACAGATTTAAGTCTAAGGGCATGTTTTTTTTCTAATTCAAATGAACTTACTTTGTAGAACCTCTAGCAGCAAGTGACCTGTAGAATATAGTTTGTTTGAAATTGTTTAGTGTCAAGAAATATCATAAAATTATTTCAATGAAAAAACTTACAAAGTCGAAAACGCCAAAACGAAGAGAGAAAATACAAAAAAGTTACGGATCATTTTGGAGTAGTCTGATAAATATTGATATCTTTAATATTCGAATAATTGTTGAGACCCAACCTCGAAATATACTATCCTCTTTCAATTCTGACTCCACATATATAGCGAATTTTGCAACATTTCTCGCATATTTCTAAACCACTGTGGATATTTTTTTAATAAATAAAAACTACACGTGTTTCTTTTAATTTGTGTCACCCTCGTATTATTGAACAGTTGTTTTTAGTTGTTTTTTACTTGAATAAACAAAATAAAAATATCTAGAAAAATACACTAAAAATTCATTGGAAAGTGTGGGTAACTTTTGGTTGCTATCTCAAGATCTAATTTAATAAACGTATTTTTTTTTTATTTTCCATCTTTGTTTTATCGAGCAGTTGTTTTTTACAATTTTTTGTAAACAAAAAACAATGTCTGGAAAAATACCTAGAAAATATTCATTCGAAAACCAATTCTGAAGAAAAGGAGACACGGTCGTTGTCAAATTGAAAAGCAAATGTGTTTTTATTTTATACTGAACTTTGGACTGTTGGCAATTGTTTGTTAAAGTGTGTTAAGGAGTGAGGAAATGTGTGTAAATATTGGTTACGTTCATTAGGTATCGATTGCAGTAGCCGAAAAAACGGAAATAAGTCAAAGTGATGAGTATATTATAAAGAATTGAAATACACGCGTCCAAAAACTTCAAGTGAAATTCATGGTGAGCGTTGTAAAGCTTTTTTTGATTGCATCAATTTTTGGAGTGTATGTATGATTGGTCTCAATGGGGCATTTTCCGTTTGCCAAAATGAAACAGATAAACTTAATTTGTTTGTTTTATGATTACACGTATGGTCAGAGGATATCTTTAGCTCACTCCTTATGTTTCTACGTATTTATTTGGCAAATCATTTTCGTGCGTAAGTACACACAAAAGAAAAACTTATTGGAAAATGCAATCAATATTACATACATGCACACATATGTATGTGTGAACGTGATGTTCAGGCATTGTCTGCTATATGTGAGGTTATTGTTGTTGTGCAGTTTAATACCAAGTAATTCCCAGATCAGTCGGAAAAGTCTGATGAAACATTTGGTTTAAGCGTCTTCGACAAAATCATTTTCACATGATGAGTGATGTGTGTGTATGACGATATTCTCTCCATTGCTTAGTCTTAGTCGTCGTCATCGTCGTCGTCTTTATCTATTGGATTCCCGATAGACTAATTTCGAGTAAAACTTTAATAATGTCCATGGCTTCATATGAACGTAAATCGGATCAAGTTCCGAAGCTCAAGCGGCCAACAATAGCTTTCATTTTACCATCGAAATATGGTTGATCATATTGACAAGAGCCAACACGCAAATACATCGGTGAACGAAAGAGTGTTTTTTTTTGGGAAAGACATATGCTATCCGATCGAAATAGAAAAACAAACTAAGTACAAACTAAGATTAAAAAAAAAAAATGACAAAATCAAAGTGACAACAAAAGCCACTGGCCAAATCGGATGCAATGGTTAACTAAGAATTTGCTATGCCATTGTACAGCAATCATGTTTTCTATATGTGTATGTGTGCTATTAAGGTTATAGTTGCCCCTATTGTCATTTCGCGACCCATCACATCAATAAAACAGAAACGATCCAACGTCGGAAATAAAAACGAATGGAAACAATGCCACGGTGAACGAAAGGAAACACAAATCAAATCTCTAGTTTGACTAATGCGTTGCATTCATATTTGGATTATCGGTCGGTGTCAGTGTTTTTTTTATTTATATTTGGTTGTCTATTCATACGATTCTCGCACATGATTGCCTTGTTGTACGAAAGTTTAGCAAATGAACGAGAAAAAAATATGTGATACTTACGTTTTTGTTCGAAAATCAGTTTTTTTTCTGTGAGATTCGTTACATCGAATTCTTTTTCGCTTTTTCTTTCGCCAGCCACTACCATATCCAATTTAGCGAAATGGGATTTCGTTTTCCCCCTTCGGTTTATATACGTTCATAAGACAAACCGCATACAACTAATGTAACTAATGTAGTTCAACAATCTGTGCATCGATCGAAGACACACACATACACACACTCACACAAAGTATATTTATTTGGATCCTTTGTTCATCTTTCTGCTTTCGCACCACATTTCGTTTGACTAGTAACATTTTCCGATTTTTCGGTCACCAAATGCAAAATTCGATACACATTGTATACATATATAAAATCGAAACATGTGCAATATCTGTGCAAGGAAACCGAACGAATATCTAACGATAACAATAAGAAGGACAGGCTGCTGGATTTACTATGTGTAAATTGTACCAGCACAATAAGACGCTCTTTCGATTTCTGGTCTTTTTGATGCGATTTATCCCATTCATTTGGATCTAATCATTTGTGGGACTCATAATATACTAATTTGTTGCAGTTGACCATTGGATGGCAGTGCCATTTGTTGTTATCGCTTGCCATTTTTTTGTTATTATACATATAAACACGAAATACACATCGCTCGGATTTTCAATCCACAAGAACATTTATCGAACATTATTTTATACAATATAAAATTGTAATACTGAATCTCTGATGACTTATGGCACTGCCATCCAATCAACTTTTACCATTGGCCCATTTATTAATATTTTCAAAGCAAATAATAATAAAATGCACAACGTTCGTATTGACACATATTAGATTCACTTAAATCATTTGAATGAGTTCAGATTCAATGATTTTAAATGATGAGAATATTTGAAAGATTTTTGCTTGAAATAATAATACAGTCGTACAATAAACACAGTAGCTGTGCATATTGAGCTGAAATCTGTGCATTATAGCTATTTTGTGTTTCCATTTTTCGGTAAAATATTCTTGAGAAAGCATAAAGAAAGACACTACATAAAAAACAGGCGCAAAATTGCTCACAGTCACCAAATGATTACTGATTTTTTACGATTTTAAAATCTATTTCAAAAAACGCAACCTTTCATAAACTGAAACTACCTCTGTAACATTTTGGTTGCTTTATCCGAGATCCAAATGTATCGACCAATGTACACGTTGGGAGATACAACATTGAGATTTCACCCTTAATATTTTCGAAAGTTGCATATAAACGCACGCTTAGATCCGGCTCTTAGACCTTATCCAAAACAAAAATTAATTTAATTTTTAAAAATATCCCACTGTTAAAACAATGCTCCAACAATATCCATAAATTTCAATCCATTGAAATGATTCAAAAATGAACGTTTGAAAATGCATGATTGAAATAAAACCGATGACATAAACAGCAATTAGCTGTTTTTTGGTATCGGTTCTAAGTCAATTGGCGTCATTCACCTGATTTTTGATCATATATTATGATTTCCATTATTATAGTCAAGCAGATGGTTCATGCAATTGAAAATAGTGTTGTTTCCAATCGAGGCTCTCGATTAAATGGTATTCGTGTAATGTTGTCGTCTGAAAAATTTGCATGTGACACATTGTAAAATGCCATGAAATGGGGTTATGTGCTATTCACTGTACAATATTTGTCAGTGATGTTTATCAATTTATCGTGGAACCACAATGTGTGCTACCAGAGAGACACACTCTGTCAGTGCTGCGTGAAATTATGTGCTGCTGCTGAACAACGGAATGGAATTGAAAAACGAGGTATTTTAAACGGTTTTTGATGGGTTTTGATTTATCATAAATGTGATATGGCTAAAAAGTCATCACAACACAAACACAACAATGGTGGCCAAGTGAATTTCGAATTATGCATTCAACCTCATCAATCTGATTAATTGATCTTTTCCTCATTGTGTCATCCATGATATCAATTGCTAAAAATTGTATAAATGCGGGCCTCATTTTCAATTGACCCATTTTCAACACATTGACTTCAATCACCAACAACAGCAACAACAACAAAAAAAAATACATTATGACCCGAGTCGTACATTTATTTGTTGTCGGACAAAACCTCAAACCATGAACACCATACATTTTGAAAATAATCGAATAATTCAACTTCATGTTCAATACACAATATTCGATGAAATTCATAAAATAGTTTGACCCGATTCGTGGCCAAATATTTTACTTTTGTCGATCAATTGCGACAGATGAGGGTGGAGAGAAGGTGAGAGAAAAACAAAACATCTCGCGTTGCATTTGACAACTGTGAAAATAATGAAATGAACTCAATTTCCGTTTGAACATAACTATATTTTAAATTCGAATAAAATATTTGTTTAGTCTTTGCAAAAATTCATTGATGCATATTGTAAAATTCACTCACAGATATTTGTCAAACAATCAAAACTTTTTTTTGCTGAAAATATAAAAATAAAATTATATAATTTACACAGTTCACTCAATAAATTTTCTCGGTCTCTCTTTGTTGATTCAATCAAAAATTGTTCCACTGATTACAATCAATATTCAAATATGTTTTTTTTTGGCTCGTTTCAATATTAGTTGGCTTTTATGCAGCTCAATTGTTCGATTTTACATTTATTATTTTGAACTTTTATTTTTATTATTCATTTTAACTGTAATTCGCATGAAAATAGTAGTTTGTGCAACTTTTCCCAAGAGTAATAAAATCAAAGAAATAGAAATATACAGTGTTCAAATAAAACGAATTGATTCAAACAAGTTGCTCATTTAAAACTAACATTCACTTGTCGAATCGAATCGAATTGAATAGTACTGATAATTATGAAAAACGATTGGACAAAGATTTTTCGTTTCAGCTCGATGTCGAACGAAGATTACATCATTTTCTCGAATTCAATTGAATTGGATGGCAAAAATCCGTTGAGTTAATGTATGTGATCCTTTCAACTCAAAGTTCGTTGAAAATCAAACAAAGTTTTGCGATGTGCAATCGAAAAGCATATTCCATTGATTTTATCAATAATAATTGGATGTCTGAAAAGACTGAATTCGAACGAACATGTTATTGAATAATGTGCATAGTCTCCAAAATGTTTGTAAGGCAAATAAAACTGCTGGCATTTTTACTTCACTAAATTCGAAAAATGAGATAGTTTTATTGCAATGCATTTTTCTAGTTGATGAAACAATAACGAAGGAAAGTACTGATTTTGAATCGATTTTCTTCTCCCTCTATCTCTCTCTCTCTCTCTCTCTCTCTCTCTGCTTTTATATAGAATATAGATGAATATATATGATTTTTTTTTTGTATTTATAATGGTTGTTTTTTTCCCAAACGCATCATTCGAAATGACCCGTTGGGGCAAGTGAATGAAGCCGCAAAAAACTGAAATGGAAATTCAAAATTAAAAACAATCACATTTCTATGGGCTGTGGAAGTATGAAAATTATCCATTATTTGATAGAACATTTGTTTTTCCGGAGGGGAAAATGGTTCGGAGCTTCAGTTTTTGCTGTTTTTAATTATGAATAGAGATTTTATTGTGCTGATAAAATGGTCCATTTTGTGTGTGGCATAATGGAGTTTGCACTGCTGTAAACATTACAGTTGATAATACAAATAAAAAGGAAAAAAAATGATTTTGCAGCCACCGACCAACCGAAAATTAACTGAAAACCTCTCGGATGCGTATAGAACGAGTGAGACTGAGAAGTTATGAACGAAGGTAAGTTATAATTTTTTTATCGTTCATTTTTCTTTCTATTTTTAGCATCCGTAGCAGCATGAAGGAGCTCGGAAAAATCCAACATAAATGCTTGATTTCGAATGGAAAAGAATGCAACACATGTAACCGTAACACTTGATACATATCGCATGTGACAAATATTGTTTTTCATTTTGTCACACCAAAAATGAGAAAAAGTGGAGAGCATGTGCGCGCGGAATACCATACCAAATGTATAATATATAAATAGGCTAAAAAGCTGGAGGGAAAAGGTGCCCACACTCAACGTCCAAATGAAAGAAAAAGTGCTTAATTTGCTAAAAATGCAGTGAAAAAACGCATGTGCTGGCACACATAAAAACTCAAGCTCGCATTTCGAATATGCTGTTATTGTATTTTCGCCTCGATTATTTTCACTCGAGCATTCCAATTTTTTCCTCTATCATTTCAATGGGCATACTTAACTAGTTATAACATTCACCTTTTTGACACACGTGCACATTTACATATATTCGAATATATATTTCACATTATGATTTAGTGCTTAACTTTAATGTTGCATCGATTTTAATATTCAGCTCGGAGAACATTCTTCACTTCTTCTTCTGTACGATGCAGAGATGCTTCCTTTATTCAATGTTTTTTTTTCTCTCTGTTTGAAATGGACTCGTTCTTGTTTCGCAACATTTCGTAGATTGTATCCAGAGGAAGGAAGTAACGGTAACATCTCTTACTCTATATGACACATCGATCCAGCTCAGCATTTTTTTCTTTGCTACTTTTTGAAACGTGTTTCACACATTATTAAAAGCACATTACATTTCCGAGGGTTCTTTTTGGGGCATTTTCATTTTTTGATATTGCATTTGCCGTATCAACATCTCTCAAAAACTTATAAAAGTCACATAGAAATAAATGACACATCTTAAAATGGGATAAAAGCATTAACTTACCGCACTACACTTAATATAGCTTAGTTTTGCCATTCATCATAACACAAATATCAAATATAAAACGAAAATTCCAAAAATGTCATAATGGCACCAGAGATTTTCAAAATAATTTGGTCGCATTAAGTCCAATATTTTACTTCAGTGAAAGCTAACGCCGGGAAACACTGATTTAAAAAGCAAATTGCTTTAATATTTAAAAAAATTAATCATTTCGATTCAAACATTTCTTTGAGATTTTGAAGTAGTATAAATATGCCGTTTATTGCAAAAATCACACTACTCATCCCACTCATTCGTAAAATCCAGTTTTCCAAGCACACATCACAACGTTTTTGAAAAGTTTACTAAAAACTATTATATAAAAAAACATGTGAAGCTTTTCGTTTGTTGTGTTTTTTTAAGTGGAACATATGTAGCTTTTTGTTTGTTTTTTTTTTTTTTTTTTTTTTCAGTGGTTGCTTTTTTTCTTTTCATATATGTGCGTTTGATTTTTTGACACACGCATGTGTGCTTGGAAAACTGGATTTTACGAATGATTGGGATGAGTAGTGTGATTTGCCGTTTATTGCAAAACCGGTTTTAAATTTATACTACTTTTCGATTTACAAATGAAATGCGCGATGCAATTTTCCTGACAAAAATGCAATAATTTTTAACATATTTCATCGAGTTTATGACCAAATTTGCCAAATGATTGAATGCCATTGCAAAAAATAGCATATCCGATGTTAAATTGTTTCGTTATTTTCATTTTAATTGTTTCAACTTGATTTTTATTCATTAAAATCCGCGATACTCAAAATTTCAATCGTTTCACTATTAAATGTTTCGATTACTATCGAAAAATGCATCGATTTGTCAGTTATTCGATTTGTTTTACCTTTTAGTTTGGTGTGTTGAATGAAATCCATTTGAAATGTCAAATTCTACGGTATACATGGCACGATAATTTAAATAAAAAAAGGGAAATGTCTATTGAAAATGCCGCGAGTCAGTGTGCAGTGACAAAATTAAATAATGATTCCCATTTAATCACATTCAACCACGTATTATCGCATCTCACCATGTTAAATGTGCTCTCTCTCCTATCTCTTTCTATATGTCTGCATTTGTGTCATAATGGTATTGAAATTAATAATTTTGCTACATAAAAGCTGTGCAGAAAGACCATTAAAATTGAATCTTCTGCATTTAATCTGAATAGCGTCCATGCGCTGTATAATTTAAATGTTATTATTTTTGGTCATTAAAATTAATCGTTTGATAATTTTTGCAAATCCGGTGCATCGGTTAACAAGAAAATAGAAATGAAAAGAGAAAGCGAGAGGATACTGCATTAATGCATATGGAAAGAGCGTGATGAAATCAACCTTTTATACATAACAAATAATTCATCTGTTTTACAAATGTTATGGTCATTGCGATGTTGTCTCTTGTTTGTTTCGTGCTGGTTATTGCATTTGAACGCAATAGTGCGAATTTTCATCAGTTTTCACAATTGTTTCGAACTAATTTTACCGTTATTTAAAAAAAATGTTCGCATCCAAATAGGAAATAAATAAACGTTTTAAACAACAAAAAATAAATTGAATGTTAATTGGTTGTAAAAGTTTTTGACAGTGGTACTCAAACTCACCCTCACAATTTCTGGTTCGCAACATTGAATCTCACGAAGGAATGAGAAAATTATAATTCATAAAATATCTAGCGGCCACTGATCATATTGTTCTGCTTATGACACAGTTCACCAGATCAAACGGAAAGCAACATTCTATTTTCATCTTTTGTAATGCGAAAAATGTAACGAAAAAATTATTCAAAAAAATCCGAAAAATTGATACAAAACAAGGCGAAAAGTTTTTTTTTCCTGTACCGCATATTTTTTCCATTTTGTTAGAATATTTTGAAGTTTTTTCTTCTTCTATAGAATCTACCTCAATAATCTAATTTTTCTTTCTGGCAACTTTTTTTTCGGCTCGAATGGATAACATTTTTGTCGTTTTTCTGTAGATCCACGTGCCATTTATATGCATGTGCGTGTAAAGGGGTCACTTAATGTTTCGGATAGACGATGACTTATAAATTACAACTCATTTATCTTGGAATCGAACTATTTCGATGGTAAATAGACACAAATGATTTGTGGTCAAATGTGACCAAGACATTGAATACAGTAACCGTAAATTGTCATGCATAAATTTAAGAGGTTTCGAAACTGGTTCTGATGTGCTTTCGGTTGGGGGATGTTGACCGAATGTCATGAAAATTGCGGTTTCTCTAAATGTATTACAGACACAGTAATAAATATTCAGAGTTGCATTTGATCGATTCTTTTCAACTATTCACTAGCATAGCTGTTATAGCTTCTATACAGATAAAAACGTAAGCATTAGATCTTCGGTATGGAGATTATTTATGAAACAAAACAAAAATGAAAGTGATGTCCAAATAAATAGATGATGACGGTTTTCACGATTCTATCTCACCTTCTATCCAAATCTGTCCCTTTTTTCGTTTTTTTTTTTTTTGCTATTCACTCTTTTGGCGAAAATCACTAGCAAAACAGAAGAATTTTTCCCGAAGTGAAGAGCAAAAAAAGGTCATCAATTTCAAAATTGTTCAGGGTTCCTAAAAATATTTTAGAGGGGGGTTATCCGAACCTTAGGAACCCTCGACATCACCTATGGTCTAACTACAATATGCAAAAGATAATAAGATAGCTAGATTAATTTTATCACTGTAAATTCCAAATATGTTAAAAATGCTAACTGACTAAGGATTTTTATAAAAAAAAAGGAACTTTTCACCTACTTATTTGTTTGCATACATGTTGGAATAAGCTGCTACGCTACATAGCAAACAGATGAAAATGGGGAATGAAGAATAAGACGCAAAGCATGAAACGTATACACGGTACATACATGTACTTGTATTTCTTTGAAGCTTTGTAATCTCAGGCAAGACCTGTGTAATTTGTCTTGAAGCAACAAGCGATGTGCTCCTTTCGGTCGGGCATTTCAAATATTGTTTAAAGTGCTTTGAAATGGAGCAAGAATATTTTAATGATAAACTGGTTGAATTCGAGTTGGGCCGACGGGATATCGAGCCAAAATTTAAATGTCCATTATGCCAACAAATCATAAAAAGCCATATGCACGTGGAAAAATTTTACGTTGATTCAAATAAAAATATTATGTTCAAATAAATTACATACACAAATAAATTGTGATTTTTTTTTTCGAATTTTGGCCACAATTTCTTAAATTTTCAGAAAAATGTATGGGGAAATTGTAGCCATTAAGTTTTGGATATAAAATTAAACCCCACCAGTTTGGTAATATTTTCCCCGGGAAATTATGTCCAAATCGAACTGGAAATAGTTTCCCTGGATTTTTGGCCATAATTTCCCGAACATAAAATATTTTTCTTGGGGAAAATATGGCCAAATTTTATAGGGAATTATTTTCTTTGATATTTCGGACATAAATTCTCCATTTGATTTGTATGGGCGAAATTGTAACCGGGGAAAATATGACCGGTCACCGTAACTTTGCACTTTGGTAAAAAAAAAAACAATTATATAGTTTCTTTTGATCGGATGCTGGTAGCAATTATGATTTTGCTGGCTGAGGTAGTGCCTGCTGAAAATAGTAGAGATAGCAGCTGGTCACTCACTATACCAACATTATAAACAATAGAAGTGATTTTTATAGTGACTGACCAGCCGATATCTCAGGCCGGTATTTTCATACTAGCAACAATAATATCGAATGAAAGTGACAAAGTTCAAATTTCTGTGGTCTTTTGTTTGCATGAAGTGTGCACATTTCACTAATGAAGGCTGAAACACAGCACAAACTTGAACGATGCGAAAAAGTTTTTGTAAGAAAACAAACTCTAAGGTGTATGCGTGTAAGTGTGTAAATCGCCAACGGGACATATATCGACATGGAATTGCCGGTCGTTGACTCTTTCTTGAAGTAATCGAAAAAGTTTTTTTTTGTTGTTGTTTTGTTTTTCGTTACTTTCATTCCTTCCTCGCTTCAATGGATCTTCGAGATTTTCTCGTGTCAACGTTTAACCAACGATGATATTGATGGATTTTATATGCACTTTGTTCTATTCAGAACAGACGCGCACACACACCGAGCCGATATTTTCCTTGATTGATTTCAATTAAGATATGATTGATTCACTTAATTAGCGATATAATCATTAAAACACCTTTTCATTAAATTTATTAAGTCGAAAAGGTTGAGAGGCACACTCTTCGTCGACGATGTATTCTCTTTCAGGTGCGCATTACTATATTTTAATTTCTCATATAACTACAAAATATGAAGTCTACCAAAATGTCGTTCACAAACAAAATAGAAATATGATATGATGGTAAAAACCGACCGAGGAATCGACGATTATATTATTCGAAAATGTATCGATATGATGCAGTATGTGATACAGGATGTGATTCAGGCACAAAACCAATCTCCGTTCTCCGAATATATTGTATGAATGCATTTGAAAATTGAATAGAATGCAATTGAGTGACTGACGAAAGAATTTCCGTCACACATCTTATGCAATGCATTAATTGTTTCCTCAAAAATTGCATCATCATTGGTAATATTCAACAATGGACGTTTTATAAATAAATAGCCTTATGCATGCACGATGTACAATGGCCATATTGAACGATTCGAAACAAAAACAACGATTATGAAAATTATCACAAGAGAAATGTTGATAAATTCTTGGGAATTTTAGTCGTTCTCACAACAGAACACCATTGAGAAATGCATTGATTTCAGCATATTGCTAATATTATTTGTTTCAAATAAAGACAAGCCCATTGTATTTCGAAAATTTAATTTCGAATTTAGGATGCAATTATCGGTATCCATTATATCTTAATAATATTTATGGTTGCCAAGCATATAATGCTAAGGTTTCTATTCAAATGGATTAAATCGTTGACAAATAACCGATTTCTTTTTCTTCTAATGAACAGAAACAATAAAATTGATTCGTTTTACACAAAAACAAATCATCGAAACGATAAATATTTATTTGCATTTCATAATAGAAGAATACATCTTTTGAACTTGATTTAAAAGGTCTCTTAATTAAAATAAATGCTGCCTTTTCAAAATGCTGCAAAGAAATTTACTATTTAGCATTTATTTTGAGTATCTAGTTTTGGATTGTTGTTGCTTCTCTTTCTGTTTATCACACAGTTTTTGGATTTAAATTGATTTCATTGCTGTTATATAAAAATAAGTGGTATTTATCTACGTTTTTTTTTAAATGTTTAAATGCACTTGCTGTACAATCTATGCGGATTAAAACCAAAAGTCTTTGGTCCAATTTTCCTTAAGCCTAACATTATAAGCATGCCACCGGCTATAGAATGAAGGTACTTTATTTCTGAAAATGAATGATGAGTTAACTCAAATGGATGCATAGTACCATCACAACTAATAGATTTCTGTCTACACATTGTCTGCATCTTTTCATACGTGTATCGAATGTGTAACAGTATGAATTTGAATAATATCAATGTTCCGAAGTAGAAGCCATTATTGAAATGCTTGTTAAAACACAATATCAATGATTCTACATGATTTTTGGGATTCGTGTTTTTGATATTGAGTCAGATATTGTGCTTTAATTATGTGGATGTCCTCTTTGATAAGTAATAACATTGCAGTTATTACACTACATATATGTATCGTCATCATGTTCACTACACTATCATTCAAAATTGCTGCTATAGATTGTTCACACAGAACCGAAATTCATAACATGTCATGTTTCAATATCTTTAGCTGTGACGCAAAAGGGTGTATGTTTCTTGTTTAAAATTTCGGTTCAGTCAAGGATATTCAGTAATTCGATTGAATTTATGTTCGTGAAATATCATTTGCATAGAAAATGATAAAATAAATTGTATGCTCAAGTTCATATTCATTAGAAGTGAAATTCAATTTTGAATGCATTGAAAATCGATCTCATCATCATCGTTCACAATTATCACGTTACGAACTTGAAAATGTAAGTGGATGGCATAACAAGTACCACTACAGGAATGGCATCTATATCACAAAGTTACAAACAACAAACATGTCATCTATACAAATGCAACTAACTCAAGTATGTCATCCATTGAAAACATTTGAATACGTTTCCAATGCAGATTTCACAGCATGTTATTCGATGCAATTTTCAGCAAAATTAACAAATCTTTCTATATTGCGTAAAGTCACAACAAGTGAACGGCATGTAAATCAAACGGATTTGCGACATATCTTATAATATGTATTTGTGAAGAAAAAAAAATTTCGCAAATTTCAGTCAATATAATGCGACAAAATTTCTTGACCTAACATTTATACTAGCATTTATATATATATTTCATTGGATCCGAAACAATGTTAAGTTTAAGCGCTATCAGTGATTGTGATGATGTACTATTACAACATTTTGTTGTTGTTATCCAATCATCATTGAAATTACATCAAATGAAACCATATACAAGTAATCAATACTATCTCCGCGCATTCGATGTGCTCGACATTTGGATATTACATTGCAAAAGAAATGTAACCCAAACTCGAGTTCGAGACTCGACTCATTTCAATCTGGTTATCGATAATACCTTGATTGTTATCTAATGCTTGTTAAAGTTGAGCAAACTAGTCAAAACCGAATCGAAGAGTCTCTATCTCTTTTGGTGTTCGTGTTTTTTTTTTTCATTCTGTTGTTTGTTCCATTAAGAGTAAAATTACACTTTGTAACTTTCGACGTAGATTGGAAATTAGTCGAGGTTTTTATTGCCAACGGTATAGTTCAGTTTTGGTTTTTTTTTTACTTCAAGTGAAATTGTCACAAGTGGAAAATAAACAAATAAATATACAAAAGAACAGATAAAAAGTGGTCGCCAAAATAAATAACTTCATAATTCAAGGGTTGTTTTTTCTGTCCCATTTTTTTCTTCTTCTTCTCTTCCATTTTTTGGCGGAAAAAAATGTGGTGTTGATAAATTTCATTGCGGTTTATTTTAAACAGAAAAAAATGTGATTTTCAATTAATTATTCTTATTGCTGTTGCAATTTCCCGTTTTTTGCTCGTTTATTTTGGTTGACCATTCTTTTGGTGCCAACGGAATTCTTTTTCTCAGAACCTCTACTCCATTCAATTTGGTTTCCTTTGTTTATTTTTGATGAGCAGCATTTTATTCTTCCACTTTGCCGCTCCCTCATTCTCTGTCCCATTCACTGCTAAATAAATATTGTGTCAAATGAGATGAGCTTTGAGTTGGAAAGGAATTATGATGCAACAGTTTTTTTCTTACATTCTCGTATACCGTCTAAAAGGCACAAATATGCGCTTTTTTCACCAGCTCATTCTAGTAAAACGTGCATACAGACGCAAAACACAGAGACGCCATATGAAATTTTTTTAAGACTCTGGAAATTAAAACTTCTGCTTACAATAACATGGCATTTAAAAATCCTCTGCAAATATTTTGAATGAATTAAAGAAAGGAAGAAAAAAATGTTCGCGAAACGAATTCAGCCGAATTTAAATATTGTTATTTCACATTTTCAACGCAATTGTTATGCTAAAATTATTTTGAAACTGAGATGTTTCGTATGCAATTCAGTGTTTTCTTTTTAATGCAGATTAAAATGACCGAATTTTTTGTATTGTACACAGACGTCGTGGAAAATAAAATAGCGGTTGAACATTGAAGCTTTTTTTTAAAAACATATCTGGTGAGGAGAATACTGGCCTGATGCGTTTTTTTCTTCAAATGATAATATTAGTAATAGTAATTTAGCAAATGTATTTGCTTTTTGATAAAGCTCTGAATGATCTAAAATCGAGAAAGTTTTGTAATAAAAATGGATAAAAAATGATGTCTGATGTGTGAAATGTGTCTAATTTCGAAATAATAAATGCGTTTAATTTAAAATTATTTCAATCAAAATGTTGTATGGCTTCGACTTGACTTGTTTGCTTCAAATAATAATAATAACAAAAAAGTTAATGATGTTTGTTAAAAGTGGCTGCAGACAATGTGTAAATAAAAGTCGAACTAAATAGTCATGTTTTGGTTGGCTGCTCACTAACCAAAGGGCGAATATTGCGCCTGAAAGATTGTCATGGGTGATAAAACCATTTCTCATCTCGGATTCATTATCGTGAAAGTTATAGTGAATTTGGTCGTGTCTAAGGCGCGATGCAAAATGCAATAATGTGCGTGGTAAGCAGACAGACAAGCGAACAAAAAAAACTTGTCACAACTTTTTCATACAGCCACTCAAAACGTAATGACACAGCGATTCAGTATGCATAATCCGAACATAGATGAGCGCAGATGAGAACAAGTCGCCCATTTATGTCAGGCAAACTTTCCGATTTTTATGTTGGTTTTAAGAGCCAACGCATGAGACTACAACTGCAAATTCACTATACTGTTTCTTCATATATTTTTTTCGTCTCGCCACTTCCTATCATTTTCATCATAAATGCGTTCATTTTCTCATTTGTGCGCCCGGTGCTTTCACACTTGATGTGAAGCAAATGGCATTTTGTAAAAGAGAGACGAAGCGCGAAAGCGAAACACACACGAATTTATGCAGTGGAAATATTCATAATTTTATTGCCACTTTTTCCGTTTGCCAACAAATACCAATTACTACTGTGTTTTTTCTTCTTTTTTTTCAAATATTATTGTTGTCGTCGTTGTTGTTGCTGTTCGTTTCACAGCAAGCCAAATTACGGATCCGGCACATTGGACTATATGCAAACATAAAAATATCGAAATCGACATTAGTCAAGTAAATAAATTTCAGATGAGATGTCATACAGCGCGATGTTTTATTTTTCTTATTATTTGTCGTTGATTTCTTCTTGTGTTTTTTTTCTTCATTTACGCTTGGTAGCATGTTTTTGTTATGCGAGAGGCAAACTGTCGCCCGTGCGCTTTGATAATATTCGCCAGAGAAAATTGGTTGCGAAAAACTTTTCTCTATTTTCCACTTCTCTGCATTCAATCTGATTTGTGCATTTTCATTTCCTGTTGCATAGTGTAGTGTTACGGCTTGACGATGAAGATACTATTGCCGCGTTTCATGTGCTACCTTTTCTTTTTGGGCGCACGTCACATAACTAGCTTATTCAGTGTTGGTATTGTGATTTTATGAAAAGTGGGAACTCTTTCACGACGATTTTCACTCGCTTTTTCATCATAATCATCGCGCGTTTTTTTATCTTCGACTGCCGCTCTTGAGTACTTGCTATGAGTGTGAAATTGATTTTGAATTTTTTTATTTTTCATCTTAAACTGCACAGATTTTGCGTAAGCTTTATGGAATTTTTGTGATACGGATTTTAATACTCAATACCATTCATTTAAATAGAAATCGCAATCGTTAAATCAATTTTAAATATCGGAAAGAGATTACCATCCGATTTATTCCGTTCCATGTTTTTTTTACACGCAAGCAAACGTGTGAGCAGAGAAAAAATCTGCATTTAAATCGTTTACCGCTTGTGTTGAAGTGCGTGCAAACGACGGTATTTTTTTTGTCTCGATTGGGTTCAAAGGATTTTTTCTTGTTCATTCTATGCTTTTATCGGTGGCAAACCATAAAAATCACTGACCTGAAAGATACACTGAAATGAACGATTAAAATCCCGGTAAATAAACAAAAAAAAAACACACTCAAAACAAATTTAATCTATTTTACTAGCAGAGAGGCTGAAAGAGAAATAAAGAGAAAAAACAACTTTAATTGTAACACTTCTGGCAAAAAATAAGCCATCAGACCAGAAAGAGAAATAGTGAAAAAACAGTCAACTGAAAACGACTGCTATTACTACAACCACTACTGCTGCTGCTGCTGACATAAAATCAAATTGTTGGAGAATTGAATTTTGTGCAGTAAAAAGAGAAACGAAAGCAACGGCACACAAGGACCAACAATAACTATGATGATTCAGAAGAGAAATACCAATGTTATTCGAAATAAAAAGGTGATTTTTCGAGATGCAATACATAACAAAAACGCTTTCAAATCCATTCGGTCAACTCGTTCATCGCATTTCGAAAAGTTTAAATTATGTCAAAAAATCCAAAACGGCATACTCATATTTTTCAACGCAACAACAATACATGGGGTCGGATTTTTAGCCAAGCGAGGATTGCACATTATTGAAAGGTAAACATTATGCGAACTGAACAGAAAAATCGTCAACGATTACCATTACTATTTTTTTAATTTTCATTTTGATTTTTTTTCTATCTTAAATCGGTAAATGTCGATTTGGCCATATAAAAATGCGGTCACTGTTTTGTATGATGCACATCGTTGATTACAATTGTTAAAATTGAATGCAGATTTTTCATTTCGACAAAAATCACGCCATAAAAAGCGCATAATTTGAACGAAGCAACGACATTTGATGTGGCTGTGAAATGAGAAAAGAAATGGCGTAAAAAAACCAAAAAAAATAAATAAAAAAGTAGTGTGTTTTTATGGGTCGATCTCAAAAATTTTATTACCAAATTCGAGATGTTTATATGTAAAACGAGAATTTATGTGCATCTTACCACAGTGAAATGGAGTAAGTGTCCGCACGCTGTTTGATGCCAGTAAATGGGTTATTGGCATCGGTACAACTGCCATAATTCACTACAAATATGTTCTTATCGGGATATTTTGATGTTGCTATATCGTTTTTCTCTTATATCTCATTCCCAACAAAATTTTTATGGCGTTTTTTTTTGTGTGTGTTATGCTCATTTGTGTGCCAATAGCGCGCCGGCCAAAAGTGTATTCATGTACAATGCACCAATTGCGCTAAGATTCACGCTCAGCAGTTTACAAATAAAAGTTTTGGTCTGGTCAGTTCTGGTGATTGCATTTGGCTCGATTTGCTGTCGCGCGTACATTCATTTCCTTTAAATTATTATGCTTGAAATATCTATTGTTATTTTGCTGCATCCGAAGATCTGTATGTGCAAGTGTGTGTGTGTGTGTGTGCTACATTTGGCTCCTCGGGCTTTTAGTCTGTCTTGTGCAGAACATTTGACAACACATCCAAAGTATCGCGTGTTTTTAAGCTTATGTATAGAATATGAATTTCTTAGTTTGAACTATTTTTGGTCTACTGATTAATGCAATAAAATACAGACCATTTCGAAGAAGCAAAAACGAAAAAGCAAATATACCGTAAATAAAACTCGCAGCATTTCACATTGTGAAGAACTGAACGGATGTTTTATTTATTTTTCTGGGAAATTCTTTCTCTCGTCGAGAAAATTCTCAAACACACACGAGAATTGCTTTTTAATTTTCTATTCATAAAAGACTATCTAATAAGACTACGAAACTTTGCGAACTTCACTGCGTACTGCATTCAAAAGACAATGGCATAATTTGTATGTTTCTCAATTCAATCGATAGCACAATAGCATTGCCATTAGTGAATGACATCGAAATAATTTATATCGCTCATTGAGAAATAGCCAACTATATTTCAAATTTCATTTTCCCAAGCATATTTTGCCAAATTTAATTAAAGTATTTTTTTTATGATTTCAATAGATTTTTTTTTAACAGCAAAAAACAGCAAATAAATGTGCAATCAATCCAAACGGAATACGAATATTTTGTTGAGAGACGCTGTATTTAATTGAAATTGTTTGAAATAATATCGACAACATATTTTATTTTTTATTGTTTTCAATCAAATATTTAAGACGAAATCGTCTCGCTGACAAAATACGTATTTAATTTCGATGCTTGGAGAGACAGTGTGCCAGAGAAGGAGAGTGTGTAAACTACGCAGATAGAAAGAGAATGAAAAAGATGGCGCATTAATAAATGCACAAAATGCCGTATGTATTAGTGATATCCATGCGAACAACAACAGTAATATCGAAAATATGAACATAAAAAAAATTAAACAAAATATTAAAAGCTATTGAAAGCATTGCAAATTTATGAATATTTGAATAAAAATTGAGTGTGTTTTGTGATTCGACGACCAAGTTTTGAAATCACTTTGGCTCGAATGAACGAGTGGTCGTTATGTGAGTCCAGCAAGGAGAAACAAAATGTGGGCAACGCTTTCACTCTTTTGGTTCTTTAAAATCGGTTCGGGATTTCATTCCATGCGAATGAATTCAAACACTAGTTGATTTATGTGTACGTGATATGTGCAGCAAAACGAGAACGGCGACGAAGCACCTGTGTCACATGAAACACTCATACATACTCAACTCTCTCTCTCTCTCTCTCTCTCTCTCTCTCTCTCTCTCTCTCTCTCTGCTTGTGTGTGTGTAAATACATATCACATTTGTGAATATTGTGAGTCTCGACGGGCATCCAGTTTCCGGATGAATTAAAAAGTTCCAAATGAAGCAATGCATAAACTATTCAAAATGGTTATGGCATCTGTCGCTTAGATTTTTCTCCATTATATTTGTATGTGTGTGTGTGTGTTTTTTTTATTTCCAATTTTTTTTATGAACATTGGGAATCTGGCACTGATGTCACACACTGATTCTAAACGATATACTTTTTTGCGTTCATAACGTTTTCGTTTTGTGTACGCTTTTAGTGTAACAAATGGTTCTCAGCATTGTCCAATCCAATTTACATTTCCACCTGTTTATTCATAGTTCGGTATATGTGTTTTGAAGCGAAGGGTTTTTTTTACCATTTCTAATTGTGAACTCTACTGAGACATGTAGAGTACCACTTTAATTGATATATATACTTATACGCATGCAAAAATAAGAAGAAAAATCCATCCAAATGAAATTTGCTTATTCATATATTAAGTGCAATTTGAGTTGAAAGCTTGACCAAGAGAGAGTGTGCACTTTTTAGTGCGACATTTTTTGAGCAAGATGATGAACGTGACGTTGACCCAAAAACTTTGATGGAAATAAATGCGATCTTTTTTAGGGCTAGTAAATGCCATTTCGTACTATATTTGATGGTCACACTATTTTCGGTGGCAATTTTCTTGTCTTTGTTTCACATTGTTCGGGTATATTGCAATATTCACATTGCACCACTATGTATTATCATGAACACATTTCTTTCCAAGGATGTATTTCATATTAAGTTAAGTGCGTTTGCCTTTTTTCATTTCAACTCGAAATCATAGACATTATCATATCTTTTCATTTTAAAATTCAAGCGCTCGACACACACACACATAATTTGAAATGCAAAGCAATTTTTAGTGGTGCTATGTCTCTCCGAGAGACTCTTTGGCATATTTTTCTTTCAACTCCATTTGATCATAAAATAGCAAAAGGCTCACAAAACGAGAAGAAGGAATTTATTTTCTGAAATACTGAGTGCGGTCACTTCAAAATGGTATTCCAAACAGGAGAGCATGTTTCTTTTTTAATTTGTACGATAAACAAGAGTAT
Organism: Contarinia nasturtii; assembly: GCF_009176525.2. Lineage (NCBI taxonomy): Eukaryota > Metazoa > Arthropoda > Insecta > Diptera > Cecidomyiidae > Contarinia > Contarinia nasturtii. The sequence goes on from NW_022197486.1 coordinate 11,382,409, forward strand.
GTTTTTTCGCAATTCAAAATGTTTTTTTTAAAGAAATTTTTTGTTCTGAGCCTTTTTTTTTAATTTGTAAGCTTTAGTCGAAACATTTAAAAAAAAAAATTCAAAAACATGCTCTCTGCTTATTTTGCAATACTTTACTAAACGATGAACATACTCTTCTATCGTTATTTTCAATAGATATGCATTTGAAAAATGTCCAAAGCAATGCGACGTACACGTTCCTTTAACTCGCACAGTTTTGTGCTAATCAGTGCTGAACGACTGAACAGACTGTGAGTAACATAAGTTCGTTAAAAATAGCACATACATAGAACTATCCGACAGACAGTTTGCTGATCATACTAAACGAAATAAAATAATAAATTAAAAATGAGAGAAAAATGAAAATGTTAACTCGTGTGTGTAACATTAGAAAAGTGTGTAACGATGCTGTTCCAAAGGATGTTTTTTAAGAGGCATACAGACTTTTATTTTAAATGTGAATTTATTTATTTGATTGAAACATTTATACCACTTAAGCATAAAAGAAGTTTTATATACATATGAGCAATGAGTTTCATACGGATCCATTGTTAGGTCAATTTTTGACCAAAATGTGAAATTTTTTCGAGAATTTCCGGCAATGATGAGGTCAATGATTGGCTTCCATATGCTCCAAAAAAAACCCAGAGTTATCAAATTGCTCACACCCTTTACTTTCGATTTAGAGGTTACTCTAACTCAGTATGTTTTTGAGAACATGTTTTTTTTGTTGCTCAATTCCTTTTTATTCTCTTTCTCCATTTTCTCCACTTTATCGTGATTGTCTTTTATCCACTTTTGTTTCGTTTCTCTTTTTTTCCATTTTTTTTTCTTTTCTTTCTCGGCAATGTTTATAATAATAATGCCGGCTTCAAAACTGTATGTGGAAATGGACATCGGGCTGGTTGGCTACTGATGCTGCTGCTATTGCAATTTTTTGCTGCCATTGCTGTTCGAACACAATCTAAGATTGCTGTGGATATCATGTATCTGCATTGCGATTTTCTTTACCGCATCGTTAACTCAACGAACTTGGAAGAGATTCCAAACGTCACCCATGGTCATATCAATGGATCGAAATAAATTCTTTTGGAATACAAGTTTTCCATCGCTAACTGTGTGCCCGCACAAGAGAATCGATGATGCCAAACTCCATGAATATATGAAGTAAGACTGTGCTCTTCTCAAATCTAGTAATTTATATCATAAGAATGAGATGCAAAATTAAAGTAACTCCGCACAAATGCATACAATAATTTGACGTAACTATTTTGATTACAAAAAAAAATTATTATATTTGTTTTTGTTAGATCTTCGATACATGGTATCGATTTAAACATGACTAATGAATTACATTAAATTTTCTCTCTTAATGGACTTTTCTATAAATCTTTTTGGTTCACCGCAAAATGGATAACAACCGAATATAGAGCACGGCCGCAGATATTTAAAAGTGATGACGATCGCAACGAATTCACCGATTTCATTGAAAAACTATCGAATGCAACATTCGAAAACTATGATCAATTACCAATGAACCGTATGTTTCAATATTATTTTTAAGAAAAAAATGTGTAGTTATTTGTGAACCGTCCATTGGTTATTAATCACAATCCATTTTTAGGTACCTTTGAAATTGATAGCAGTCAATATATGGATCTATTGTGGAATCTATCCTTTGTTTTTAAGCCAGAGCTAAATAGTGGATCGACAAATAAATTATACTTACAGAATACGATTACTGAGTTGGGCATTTGTTATGCAGTTAATTCAAAAGTAGCTGTTTATAATTCATACAGGTAATAGCACGAATTTCTCAACGTCCACCAACCACTATGTCGAGTGTATATATCCACAATGCATTCAATAGAACTGAAAATAGTTAAATTTATTAATTTAGATATATTCACAATGTGGCATTGAATGTGCAAAAATTGTCATCAAAAATAGATAACAATCGGAACAACAACGTGGAATGACGCGCATATACACAAATTTGGTAGATTACATTGTTCAAACGATCACGCTGGCTACATGCTAGTTTTTTGCCATGCACCCTTCTCTTTCTCTTTACCATTTGCTTTGACCAAATGTTGTATCGTTAAATTCCACAGCATACATCCATAAAATTTCATGTTTCGCAACGAAATGAACAAAAAATATGTATATGCATTGTTCACTAGAATAGAATAATAAGCGTTATTTTATTATGAATTTCAACGGAATATATTCGAATCGCATAATGTGATTATGTGTCTGTGTGTGTTTATGTAAAAAGCTGCAAACGAATCAAATAAATTTTTGCCGAGCCCGTTGGGTTTAACTCCATTTGTTGCGATCTATCATTTATATTGTCTGTAAGTGTGTTCATAGAAATTTATATCATGCAAAATATATCGATATTGAAGAAAAAACGTCGATACCCGGCCAATTTTGTTAAAATCAACACTTTTCCAATTTAGTCATTAATTTTTGTGCTGTTGCTATGTGTGTCATTTGGTATTGTTGTTGTTTTGTGGTATTTTTGTCGATGGTCGATTTTAATGACAAATTGGATGATGGTATGTATTTGTCATTCCGTTTCGTACACAGATACTGGCAAAATAATCGATGGGATTTTGTTAAAACCAATGATACAACACTGGTCACCGTACATCCGCTTGATGGTATGATGATTTTATTTTGTTCCGTTTTTTTTTTGCTGTTGAAATATTTTAAATAATTCAAAAATTATGTATTTTCAATATTAGGCGAAATCTATGCCCAGATTATCAATTTATCATGTGCATATGAGGTGTATTTTCATGGCTATCACGAAGTACCGGACATATCAAAGCAAAGATATTCATTCCCAGCTGGTGACTATACAACGGTCGAACTTCTCGCCCTCGAAATTCTCACATCCAACGATGCAAAAGCGTAAGCAATTAATCCTGGTCAAACTTTATTATTTGGTTTGCTCTTTTTTAATCGACACAATCGCCGTCGAAATCAACGCTCATTAAATTTTTAACTAAATACATAATCCCCAAGCATACCTTCGACGCGCCAAAGCTCTCAATTTATTTATTATATTCGAATTCAATGTGATGAAGAAGACGAAGTTGAAAAATAATCAGATTAAAAAAGAAGCGACGGGTATGAGGGATTTGAGTACTTTAGAAAATCGGTCTTAAATACCATACCCATAACTATTGCTACCACTGACAATTTAATGGTATTTTCATTAAACGGGTTATAAAATTACGATTAACTAAGTGTATGTTAAATTGTTTACCATAAACGAGAAAGCGAAAAAAGTGAAAGTGCACAACAAACGATTCTATCGAAATAATGACCCCGAAATAATGACTCTAACAACGTTAAACGACATTGGCAACAAATTTATCTTTATGAAAGCAATTATGGTTCATGTGATGTAATTATTTAAGTAATGAACCACTCACTTAAGGATTTTACAAATTAATTTTGAGAGATTTATTCCAATCCATGGCCATTCGACCGACACCCCATCTTCCATACAATTCCGAAACACCGTATGTTATGTCAATGACAGTGGAATGAAAGCATTTCATAAACCACTTCATGAAGCGGCAACAGCATTTCTTCGAAATTATTGAATGGCTTTGAATAGTATTCAATGGAGTGTGTCCAAAATAAACTGTTCCATTATTAATAACAAGCAAAATTCTGCATATTAATCATTATCATCGCAAATAATGACATATTTATGCCAGATATATGCTATGGCATATATATCGCATGGAATATTATTTTAGATGATGACGCATTTCACCTGTTAGAGATACGTTTGAAATCATTTTTACTTTGTTGGTCGTAGGCGGAACTAAGCTTCAAAGCCTACAATTTAAGGTATTCTTACTTTCGATTATGGCAATGTAATTCCATCGAAGTTTGCTGATCATATTAAAGTAAATCACTCAATTATCCGAAATCCGCTTACATTACCCGAGGAAATACCGTTCGATGAATCAAAAGGAGTAAACATGAGACGTTTCAACTACCCTCCTTTTCCATCGAAAGCTAAAATTGGAACTTTAAATGCCATCAATAATACCAAAATATTCGAAACCTTGTTCACATTTTTATTGTAATGAAACTAACTCTCGCCTGACTTGCGAATGCTTCTTCCAAGCAATTTTATTTCTTCTTGTATTTGAAAAATGACCATCAGCTTTTTGTTTTCTTGCGATTGCGTGGATTTTGAGAAAACTATAACGAATGTATTATGATTTGTGTGTTGCTCTGTCTCTTCGTGTGCAAATACTTCAATTTTGCGAAATTGTTTGTCAGTGGGTGTGAATGTGTGATGAAATGCCATTTTTCTCATCTTATCTTGGTCGAACAATTGCACACAACTTGCGTATTTGTAATTCGTTGAATTGCTCGAATGAATCGGCAAAATTTCATAGTCTACAACGCATATATTCTGTATAAAACAAAAGATTAATAAGCATATAGAGTATTATGGGGTGCGTTTATCGGTGGAACAAAGCTTTGCTTTCTAATTCAAGCAATAAATAATGGTACATAATCAATTATTTCACGATTGACTCTTCTATTTTGCGTGCAAATGCTTTCTCTCTCTCTCTCGCTCTCGCTCTGCCTTCCTGCTCACGAGCATATTGTTCTTCTTGATTGGGCATAAGATGAATCGGAAATGTGTGTTTAGTTGTACACGACGAAAACATTATTATTGTTATGTTATTTTGCGAAATGAGAATCTCATTAATGAAATCGGATAATTATTGGTTAGATTGAAAGTGTATATTTATTGTAAGCAAACCCAACCATTTGCCATTGCAATCGATTCCACATATACATGGCATGGTTAGTTATTTGCCATGAATGTGAGGAAACCCATATACACACACACAACACACATATCAAAGGTAAAACAAAGCGAGCCCGGATTTAGTTCGTTTCATTCGGAATTTGTATTAGTCTATTACAAACAAAAGAAAATGTTATCTTATCGAGACAATGAATTGAAATGACAAATAAATAATGATGTTATACGCCGCTTTCGATGCCGATAATTTATCACATTAATTGCTTTGGATGAGCACATATACTTTTTGCAAGCAACAGAAATAAAGAATGAAAAGATGCGGAAAATAATTCTATAAGCATCAAATACCGATGCACATAGCATAATCACATGGTGTGAGAGAGAGAGAGAGAGAGAGAAAGTGGCAAATAGACTGAAAGAGAATCAAATCAAATTGATAATAGCCATTGTCGAATTTTCGGTTTGATTGTGATGCAAGGGGCAATAATAGAAATGTTGCCCATTATGATTTCATCGGCACAATAGGAACCAACCCGACGATGCATATTCAGATTTTCGAAATTCTCAATTTATTTTGCAATACAAAGATGTGAACAACTGAGGCGATGCACTGATCCAATGTATACAAACTCGCATATATTCCCTAGGATGTTTATTTTTCTAATTTTACACGCAATTAGTACTCGATCGAAAGTATACGGTATAAAATACATTGTATAAATATGATGCTCGCCCAACAAATCGATTACTTTTCAGCGACATGGGGGCTTCTACACAGTCATGCACACACATCATACTTAACCATTTTGATCTCCATAGCTCTGCTTTTGCTTCTGTCTCGGTTGCTGTTGGCAGCTTTTTATCCTTTTTTCCTCTGTCTTTCTTCACTTAATTCAATCAATTAATTATTCGAGCGATTTTGCAGTCGACCTACGCAAATCATTCACAGAGCATTTATTTTATCAAAGACAAAAGAATAAATCCCACCATTTTCAAGTGGAAATATCATACTGGTATCTATTGCGAGTACGCACGCAATTCGATGTAGTTAAGCTTAATAAATAAGTTTCCATTTTCTTCATTTGATGACGTAGTTTTTTGTTTCTTTAAATGTAATTTTTCTTTTCACCAACACCTTGCATAGATTGAGCATATCACAGCGTCAATGTCGATTTGCACACGAATCGGATATCCTTGAAACAAGCCCAATTTATTCATTCAACTTGTGCCAAAACGAGTGTCGTCTTCGATTGGCCCTTAGAACATGTGGTTGTGTACCGCATTTTTATCGGTCCCGAAGTAAATTTTCCAATTTTTTGAGTGATATTTTCATATAATTTTAACATTTAAAAATATACTTACAGCCAAATATGGGAAAAAGTATCGGGTGTGCGATTTTGAAGGAATACGGTGCTTGCAAACTATAAAAGGTACATTTTGAAAACTAAAGCGAAACAATCTAACGAACATTATTTATACTTTCTATTCAACATTTTTTTAGATGTATTGATTTCGCTTAAATCCAAAATTATTAACATCGACTGTGACTGTTACGCCAATTGCGACGATCCGAATTTCTTTGTTAAAGCCTATGTTAGTGTTTCGTTGAACATTTTAAAATAATTTAATGACAATTATAATTCACAGAGGTCACGAGCATGGTTTCTTGGATCGAATTTGCAATGGGGCATTAGCGAATATCCGAAGATGCAGCTGAAACGAGAAGTAATCTTTAGTATGACAGATTTTCTTGGTATGTAAAATATGATTTTTTTTAATGATTTTTCTTTGCTTTCGCTCGCCCTATACAAGGACCGGTTCGTGCATATTGCCATGCTTGCCTAGATACGCTAGGTAGCATAGATATGCCAAGCATAGCGGCAAATGCAACCGACGCATCGCCGTTCACTCTGTATGAACAATACACATGTTCGTGTATGCAGGCGACCGTGCATTGAGAGACGTACTCATAATATATAGCTCGAATCGAATGGCGATGGGTGTGTTGCGGCTTGCGTCTCCGCTATGCTATCTTGCATAGAAATATGCGTGAACCGGTCCCTCGCCCTATATCAAGTTTTTTTTTCAGTCTATATCGGTGGAATGGCGGCTCTTTTTCTCGGCTGTAGTTTATTGAGCTTTACCGAACTCGCCTATTATCTCACATACCGATTTTGCCTCGGATTTTGCCGATCTTTTTGGAGAAAATAATGATTGCATTCGACTATAAGATAAATACTTTTTTGGTGTGAAGTTTTTGTTATCTCAAAAATGAATGGAATTTATGTAGAAATGAAAAAAAAATGTCAAAAATTATAATACCGTTATTCGTTGTTCGTAAATAATCGTAATCATATTCAAAAGTTGGTATGTTTCTGGAGAAGGGATTTAAAGATAGAGAAGATTCATCACAAAATGGGGCGTTTGAGAAAGTATTGCAACGAAATCTTCGACGCCAAATTTTTTTTCTAGACTGAAATAAAGGAATCGCATATCAAGTTTCATTCTTTAAAAAAAATACTAATAATGGCAAAAAACAGTGCAGAGAGCCTTACAATTTTAAAGAAGTGCAAACGGATGACAACATAAAATGTCCATTTCAATTGTGTTATGTAAAAAATGTTCTATGTATTTTGCATTCAATGGTGAGAATAAAACTTCATAGATATTTCTTGATTTGAGTATCGTGTGTGAATACGTTTTATTTAAATAACTGAATGAAATTAGTCTTTTTGTTCAAAGTGGCTGTCGTTTTCTTATACATTTTCCAATGTAGTCGTATTGGTTGTTAGTTTGAATCGACATTTGTACTTAAAATTCAAATTATTCGTATAAATACTTATTATAATAAATAGAATGATGCACATAAAAGTTTGGTTGTGTTGAATGATATTTGAAGCAATAGTATATGGAAGTTTATCACTGATGCTGACTAATTTGTGTAACGAATGCTATATGGATGTAAGTATTTCAATATATGTGTGTGTCAATTTAGCGTCGTTTTTTCTTGTCTTGTTTACGGCTTCGATGAGCATATGGTCGCTTTGGAGTTTCTTGTGGCGATGACTGGCTCGAACTATACTCTTCCAAATCGGCCTAAAACAACAACAAAAACCAACCGAATTGGAAACAAAATGAAAATCGTTCAATCAAAAAAAAAAAAAAAAAAAACAATCAATGAAAATGAAACGAATAAAATTACCTTAAGAACATTCCATTTCCATGATCTGGGTAAACCTTTTGGCACCATGAAAATGACAGCGCCCAAACAAATCATTTGGCAAAATGCCCCAATATACAGACCGTATCGGATGGCCATTGCCATTACACTTTCATTTGGAATGTCTAATGCCTCCATATTATTGTATGCAATGAACAATAGTACATTCACAATAAGAAGAAAGCAGGAAAAATCGTAAGCGATTTTCAATAATGTTATGATTTGCGACGACTTTTTTTGTCGCTGAGATTTTGATGTCGCAGTCGAGTTCAGTTTTGCGTAATTTTCTTAAATCCTCATCAAACAACAATATAATATTGTCTCACCGTTGAGAACGAATGCTATATAATTATAAAACTATGTTCAATCACTTTTCAGTCACCATTCAAACAATTTTGATTGTCCTTTACAATCTCACAAATGTAATCATCAGCGGCTGTTGTTTTGTTTTGACAGTCACACCAAACAAATTGAAAATAATTTACAATGACTTGGATCAATAACCAAGTAGTCGGCAACAAAGTTGGTTTTTTTTTTTTTTCGCCAATGTTCGTTAAATCCCAAATGAACGTTTAACGTTCAATTATCACTTTTTGGCGTCAATTCTCGTTTTTTTTTCATCTCGTTTATTTTTTTTAGTTAGAGAATTCTTGTTTTTACATTTCGCAATAAAAATCCAAAAATAAAAAAAATTCCAACCGATTTGAAGTAAAATCGATCTTGAATAAAACGAATGAATTTCGAAGGGTAAAACTTGGCACACGCTGGCAACACTAACCATTGGTTGGTAAATGAACGTTGTAAACACAAATACAATTGCACACCACATTATTGAATGTACAAGCTAATGTAGTTTGTTTTGATTAAAAATCGTTTGATTTTATTTTTATTCTATGGTTAAATGTGCCTTTAAAATATTGCGAATATAAATTTCAACAAAAACAGTATAAAAAATGAATGAGTCAGGTGAGTGGTTTGATCGTAAATTTGTGTAGAATTTACAAATATTAAAAATAATTCCTTGTGTTATTTAGTGAATTTACTTGAGTTTTCAACAACTGAACCGGTTATGGCAAAGACAAATGTTGACGGGAACAAAAAAACAATTGGAAATGTGTTGCGGTCCATAGATGACTCGATCGATGTTAATTCCGGCAATGAACTATTGACAAATGTAAAGAAAAACGATTCATATCGAGTTATTCCATTTTTCTATCATAAATTACCGAAGAGTACGGATATTTTGGCGCAAAAATTACGTGAAGAGGCTCGCACATTATTCTTACAAAAACGCAGCAAAGAACTGCTCGACAATAATGAATTGAAAACATTATGGAACATTTTGCAAAAGAATTACACACAACCAAACATAAACAATGAACAATTCATTAGTTACGATGATTATTTACGTGTGGTTAAAATTGCCGGTGAAAAATTTAAGTAAGCATTCAAATATGATCAGCAACCAACCAGCCGGTAGTTCTCATTTGATTGATTTCATTTCAGAATTTATTTGACATCATCGTTGTTTCTGCGTTTACAATCCATTAGCGGTTATCCGGGTCATGTTAATATTATGTCACTTTTCAATTATACAATGCGAAAAGTTTGGCTGCAACAGACGCGTATCGGTTTATCATTATACGATTATACTGGACAGGGATTTTTAAGAGAATCGGTATGTGATTTTTGTTCGATATTATAAATTTTTCTTTCAAATTATATTCAGTCTTTATCGGGCAACATATGTTCCAATTCGTTGAAACGCATTAAAAGAATCAATTTTTATAATCCTATAGGATCTGGAATCGTATATTTTGGAATTGATTCCAACTTTGCCGCAACTAGAAGGTTTAGAAAAATCATTTCATAGTTTTTACGTGTGTACAGCTGTTCGAAAGTTTTTCTTCTTCCTGGATTCACTGCGAACAGGCCGGATTCGTATTCGTGATGTGTTGGCATGCAGTTTTCTTGAAGATTTGCTCGAGGTTTGTCATATTTTTTTTCCTCTTTCCTGTTGAATGGTCTAAACTTCTGTCTGTCATTTTATTGTCATTTTTTTCTCTCGAATAGTTGCGCGATGAAGAAACACCAAAAGATGCTCAAGAAACGAATTGGTTTTCAGCACCGTCTGCGCTCAGTATTTACGGTCATTACTTGAATTTGGATAAAGATCACAATGGTATGCTAAGCAAACAAGAGCTCGGCGGCTATGGATCGGGCACACTGACAACAGTATTCTTAGATCGTTTATTTGCTGAATGTATTACATACGATGGCGAAATGGACTATAAAACCTATTTGGATTTTGTGCTAGCGTTGGAAAATCGACAAGAGCCACAGAGCTTGCAATATTTATTTCGAATTCTTGATTTCGATCATCAGGGATACTTGACATCATTTACGTTGAACTACTTTTTTAAAGTAAGAGCCATTTATTTATTGATGAAAGTTATATACATGAAATTGAATTAACAAATAAAAATCGTCTGTATTTTAGGGTATACAGGAGCAAATTGAAGCGCTTCGTGCTGAACCGGTCAATTTTGACGATGTAAAAGATGAAATATTCGATATGATTAAGCCGAAAGATCCAACAAAAATCACATTAAAAGATATTATTGATAGTGGTCAAGGCGAAACAATGGTGTCCATTCTTATCGAATTCCATAAATTCTGGGCATATGAGAATCGCGAAGCAATGGTTGTTGATTCAAACATTGAAGAACACCAATCGATACTTTGAAGTGTAAACGTGATTTTGTCACGATTTTTGTTCGCGACTTTTCACACATTATAAATTAAGTTGTCAATTGTGTTGATTAAGAAAAAGAAAACAAAGCACAAAAAACACCGCAAAATATTGTTTATAATTCTTTTGTATAAAACATAGTATTTGTTTATTGCGTGTCCCTGCTTGCGTGTGTGTATGTGTATGTCTAAAAATACACCAGCAATACAATGAACTCATTGTTCATGGAAACGAAGTTCAGATGGCGCTAGCATGAAATTGTTCCGAGCTGTCAAACATCGATGCAAAGACAAACAAATCTCTGCTAATAAGAACGTAGACAGAACAGAACGACTTGTCGGTGTATAAACAGTTTGTTTATAATATGTAACAAGTGTTCGCGCTTTTTTTTAATCATTTTCATAGTTTTTTTTTTGCATAGTTTTTTTTTTATTTTTTACTCATTTTATTCGGTAAGCATGAGGAAGAATAATCATTCAAGCGATGACAGTGATAGCGAAACTGAAACAGATTATGTTCGTTCCAACATTAATCCACATTGGTTTAGTTCATATAATAACGGGGAATTCGGGGATGAATTTCCAGAAAATTTGGGTGAGGATACAGACAATTTAAATTCAGCGCAGAATTTACAACAAAATGGACAAGATAGGACGCATGACAAGCCACATCCAACGATAAAAGTGTCAAAAAGATTTTTGAAGGAAGTTTTGGGAAAAGTGAAAGAAAAATTACATTGTCAGCAGAATAATGAACAAACACACGTGTCAACGAACGCGACATTGGATACATCTCCCATACAAGCACAAAATGCAAATCAAATTGCAATCAACACCGCAATTAATACCGTTGCAATGTCCCAACGGCCTCCTTGCATCGTACAACCGCCGACGGCAGAACAGCAACAATTTATTCCAAATAACGTAAGCAAAGTAATTTTTTTTTCCATTTTTATGCTGATGTATTTTTTTTTTTCAAAGCAGGTTCCACGGCCATATGCACCAATGCTTAATATACCAAATTCAAGGGCAATGAATTCTTATTCTGTACCATTTCAAAACCCTGCCGCCGTTCCATTTCAACAGCCACCGTATATGGTGCAAATGCCATCAAACTCATATGCTCAAACCTCATCATACGACATACACGCATTTAATATGCCGTATGGGCAAGTGCCACAACAACAACAAATGTATCCACAAATGTATTCGCAATCACAATCTATGCATTCGAATTATATGAATCATGCTGAACTCCCATCATCATCGCATTCAAATATGCATCATCAACAAAGACCAATTGATCCAAGACTCGCAAGACGAGAGCCACCACCAACACAAATGCGACCACAAACGGCAATGCAAACACCTATCCCACTTATGTCAATACAAATATCAAACCCACAAATGGTATTACGAACACCAAACCCGCCAACTGGAGCCCAACAAAATCTTCGTCATCATCAACAACAACAGCTACCACCGTGTAGACCAGCTGGAATTGAAAACAAACGTGGTATTTCATTAGACGCATATCGACGTAATCAGCATCGTAACACATCAGCGTCGTTGCCACCACAACAACAATCTCAACCACCATCGCAACCATCAGTAGTGCCACGACCGCAAAATGGTGAACTAGCACCATCAGAAACCAATAAAGATGAAATCGAACCAGCATTCTCACCGTCTGCTGACACACCAGTCAGCTCACCGGCCACACCAGCATCGGTTGAGGTAAATAATCAACGAGAAAGCGATGAAGATAGCCAAGAAAGCGCGATAACTGAAGAAGTAACAATCAAAACTGAACCGGACATTCTAACAAATGGTGATAATGATAACGAATCGGTTGGTTCGGGTGAGACTATACCGTTCACATGCGAGACATTCGTGAATGATCGGAGAGTATTAATGGCCGAATTAGACGAACAAGCAAAAATGCTTCAAGGTATGAATATATTATTCATCAATTGGATTGTAGCATTTTATGAAACATCAAATTAAATTCAATATTTACATCATTTTATTTTAGACAATACAAATTCCGCACAGTGTCAGGTGGAAGAACTGATTGTTCAGGGCCTAGAAAATGAAAAAGAACACGACGACAACGAAGACGAACCACAAAATGTGACGGTCGAAATACAAAGTGATAACGAACAATCGTGCAATGAAGTTTCACAAAGTGAATCGGATGAATTGTTAGAGCCGATTAAAAGTCCGATTAACAAGCCAGATGAAAGTTCAGAATGCCGGGTAGATTTGGAACGAATCGACGAAAATCCAATGTTTTTGAAGTATTTTTCACAAAAAAAACGCATTGGCAAAAAACAACGAAGAAGAATAGCAAAAGTTCCAACAAGTTCAGAATCTGAAAGTGAGCCAGAACTCACACGTACATCGCTACAACCATCTACATCGGAATTGCAGCGGCTACCCAGATCGCCACAACCATCTACATCGGGTGTGGAAGTGCAGCGGCTACCCAGATCACCACAGCCATCTACATCGGGAGTGCAGCAGCAATCCAGACCACAAAAACTAGAACAAGACGAACCAATTCCACCGGTAGAACAACCAAAACCTATAGATAGATATGCAAATTTATCGCCGATTATACTGTCCGATTCGACTGAAGAATCGGAATGCGAAGTAGATGAAGAAGTCCATGAAATCTCAACCGATTCGGAGGAAGAGTATTAAAACTCCTATATACAAAGAAAAATGTATAAAGATTACGAGTATTTAGATTTACTACACAGTACAAAATGAAGTTAACAAAAGGCGATTAAGTTAAAATTTAATAACAAATTGAATTAAATAATTTTTTTTAAATAAGATGTTTTATTATTAACGACTTATAAATGTTCTTTGAAAGAATTTAATTTTTTGTTGTATTAGCGTGAGCTTTGTCGGTTTGTTTCACCGATTCATCAGCACAAATTCGGATGCCATTGAATAATGATCAGAGCCATAAATTGAATTTGGTATGCATCCCATTCTCTGGCAGTTTTGAACGTATGGCAATTCAAAGTTGGCCAATAATTTGAGCGATGAAAATGTTTGTGGTATCACAACGGGTCCAACGGTGCGACGTGAATATTTTGTATAAAATATGTAGTCAACTAAAATCCATTTGTTTTGATATGTCGATGCTATATTATTCGATTCCATATTATACAGTGTCGGTGTGAGATTTAGCATATGCCATAATGAGCCAGTATTGTATGGCAGTCCAGATGTTTCAACAGTTTTTGCAACTGCTGTTTTGTCAGTAGAATCGCTAACGTCGTCTGAAACGGTTTCGGTTGCATCGTTTGTCTTTTTATCACTATGAAATAAGGCTGTGGTTTTTCGATTTTGATGAATCGTTACATTCATATGTTGACAATCATCCGTAATGCCAAGTTCAAGTGGCAAATTTACCGAATTTGTACGACCTTGATGTACGAGTTTATACGGTTCGGATGATGGTAAACTATTAAAATCACCCGTTAAAATGATTGGCAATGGTTCCTGAGTTTCTGTATGCACCGACATTCGATCGAGCTCGGCTAGCAATATCTGTAATTGTGCGGTTCGTACGTCATCTCTTTTGGGATTGTACAGCAAATGCGTTGTGGCAACAATGAATTGAATATTTTTCAATCGACGTGATGCAAATTTGGCTATGATTGCAACATTACATCGATCGAGAACCTAGAAAAATATAATGAAAACAAATTAATTTTTTTATTTCATTGTAATTACGCTGAAAAAAATTTCATTAAAACTAAAAGAATTCATCGATAGTGCATTGCCACTTACCTTAACACCCGGCTGATAAAATTCAACGTAATGATGATCGATTAATTTAAATAGCTGTGGATTGTAAAATATTGCACATCCATCGTAGTAATCAATGCCGGTTCTCTGTTTATAGAGCGGTTTGTCGTAGTTCATTGGTTTCAGTGCCATTGCGATGTCGTCCAAATGTGATTCTTGCACCTCTTGTAGACACAAAATCTCAGGTTTTATATTTAAAATTTCGTTCCGTAGACATTGCAATCGATGCGGCCATTCAAGATATGGTTGATAATGTGTTGTGTATAAATACGGATGCTTTTCAATTAATGTTTGTGCCAAAATGTTGTATGACATCAATTTGAATGGGTGTGAATAACGACGATCGTATCTGAATGTGATGCCAAATCGGGTACGAGCCCATCTTCGATGGTTTCGTTGAACATGCATTTGATTTTGTGTGTGATTACAGTTCAACGGTGGAAAATGTTGCCAACAATCGACCGGAATGTTCATTGCTACACCACTCTTTCGATTTCATTCGAAAAAGTAAACGAACTTTTTTGGTGTTTTGTTTTTTGTATATTTTGTACAGAATAAAAATCAGCTGTCACATGAATATCGCCTTGTCAAATGTAGCAGTACAAGCAACTCCATCTATTATCGTCAATTCAAATAAGACTCACAATTTAGAAAAAATATATATTTTTTTTTATTTTCCCACTCTCACTCACAAATATAATACCAAATGATATTTTGTTAAAAATTCGCTATTGTCACGGTTTGCACCAACAATTCAATGAGGTACTCTTTCGACATAGTGATAAAATTCTTTCTAATTATAACAACAAATAAATTAAAATATTTATAATTCTATTCAGAGACGTATTCAATTTATTCGATGGAAAAACGGGCTGCAACTGAATAGTGATCAGATCCTAGTTGATGATTTGGTATCGTTCCATTGGAAAAGCATTCAAAGGCATTGGGCAATTGATAATTTTCAAGCAATTGTAGTTTTGATGTTGATGACGCATTATTCGCTTCGGAGAAGAAAATATAATCAACCATTATCCATTTGTTGTGGTATGTTGAGGCATGCTTTTCATCTATAACAACTGGTTTCGTTGGACATATTGTTGGTAACAAATTTAAATGATGTTTTATTACACCGGTATCAAATGGTAGATCAGATTTATCAATTTCTTCATCGCTTATCACACGCTGTTGTACTATTCGACTCTCACAGTTTGCATTTTGTGCACTCGTACGTAACTAGATTGAACATGAAAAAGGCAAGCAATTACAAATTTGAATCGAATGAAGGGTAAAAATGTTGTGTGATTTTCTTACAGCCGTTTGGTATCGATTCAAATTTTCTGCCACATCAATATGTTGACAATGATCCGAGATGCCAATTTCTCGTGGCAATAAATTTTGTCGATTTTGTCCAAATCGAAAATTCATTTTTTCAAACACTTTGCTCGGCACAATATCCTCGCCGATTATCAAACGAAATACTTCCGATTCTTGTTTTACATTAAAATCACCAGTCAATATGATTGGCACCGTTTTGCATTGATTGACATCATCACGAGCGATTCGGTCGAGTTCAGCTAGTAGAACTGAGCACTGTGCCAGCCGAATATCATGTCGTTTTGGATTGAATAGTACTGAAATTATGAAAAAAAAACAAAAAAAAAACATTCCATCAAAATCTGAACTTACAATTAGTATTTGAATTTAATATTATACATACAATGTGTTGTGGATACCACAAAATTAATGTCTGGTTTAGATTTCAATGCAAATTTTGCAATAACGGCCACATTACATCGATTAAGTATCTGAAAGTGTACGTATTTCACTGAATTGGAAAATGTAACAATTTTTATCTGTATTTTGTTTTTCATACTTTAATTTCCGGTTGAAAATAGTCAACAAAATGGAACTCAATCAAATCGAATAGGTGTTTTTTGAAGAAAATTGCGCATCCATCGACTTGCAATCCTGTTCGTTTTTTAAATAACGATGTATCATAGCCTTGATCATTGAAATGTGCGGAAATTTCGCTTAAATGACTCTGTTGTACTTCTTGCAGGCATAAAATGTCGGGTGAAATATCATCGATTTCTTGTTTAAGCACATCAAATCGATGTGTCCATTGTAATGAATCGGGATTATGGTTACGATAAAGTGAAGGCTGTGAATCAATGTAATGTTGTGCTAAAATATTGTATGACATCAATGTGAATGAATTTTTTGATGGCTTAAATGATTGATTATCAATGGTTTTCCATTGTCGTCCATTTTGTGTGCTATAACAACAAATGCTGGTAAAATTGTATCCGTTGGTTTTAGTCAAAGATATTTGATACGTTGACCTTGAATACAATTCTTTTGCTGCATATCTTGAATGGCATGATGCACTGCGGCTACGTGGGCCTCTTAAATTGGTGCAAAGTGCACGACGAATTATCAATCCAGTCGACATTTTACGAAATAATTAACTGAAAAAACAAATGGTTTTCATTCATTGATTATCACATTAAAGTTTGACTTTAAACGAAATGCGGAAGTGTGCTTACCTTTTTCAATTAATTTATTGGAAAATTATTCCACTAATTTGACGACTGCATGTGATCACACATAAACAATTTCAATACACAATTTTTGAATTTAATTTAAAATACACGAAAACATTCCAAACACAAAATTTCGGAAACTGATGCAACATTCAAAACAAAAATTCGTCTACAATTCAATGTCATGTCAATATTTGACAATTCAAACGCACACTTGTGCATGCACATGTTTTATATACTCATATAATGTGTATAAAAGCATAACCTCGGCATTGTACGTTTGTGTATATTGTAAACGTCAGTTCAAGAACACACAGGGAAATAAAGTATAGATAAATCTATACCAAAGTTTGAATATCTCAACAAAAATGTGTTTGAGTAATTCTTACTTTTAGATGTATAAAATCTATATATAGTATATCCTGACTCCTATTTTTCTTCACTATTTTCAGACAATTTTCCTGTTTTTTCGTTTCTTGTCATTTGGACTTCCCCATTCCATTTTACAGGATGGTTTTGAATATTGAGGAGATTTCATTAGATTTTGGACGAAATGAGTCCACTCCATCATGCCAGTCTTCCAGTGCATTAAGTTTTCATTTTTAAGATATTCGTATGGGACATATCAAAATCGGTCATTATCGACCATAAAGGTCGGGTTCCTCGTCCCGAAATTCAGGACAGACTGATTGGGTCGGGTTTACATTATGCCGTAGAATGTGAAGTCTGTATTCTTTATTAGGAACTGTGCAAATAATCTACCTTCTATTTGAAACTTACCTTAGTTCGTTCTCTTTTTACTCCAGAATTAAAATAAAATAAATTCTTTCTGTTTCTTGTAAAATGAACAAATATTTTTACCACTTCAAAAAATTTTTTAATCAAAATCTTAAACCAGACCGAACTGCGTAATAATTACTGTATACGTCAGAGACTGACGATGAGTTGTAGTTTTTTTAAAAATTAATTTCAAGGATAACATCTTAAAGACGGAAATTTAAGGACAGACTGAATTCCCTTCGCAGAAACCTTTCAAATAAAGTTTGTGAAAATTTCATGAAGCGAAAACATTTTTGGAATGTCCAATTGTCCATTCTGTAATATCAAAGAATAAAAATGTCCGAGTACTAGTCTGTTCAATTATTTATTATTTGAAATCATTTTTGTTTTCTCCTTTGAGGTTACAATAAAGTGATAAATATCATTACATTGTTTGTGGTTGTGGTTGTTGTTGTTGTTGTTGTATGCTTGTTGTCAATTAGTTTTGAGCTTATTTCTTCTGTTCCTCTAAGTGTCTGTGTGTGAATTTCGAAGTGTAACGAATATATTCGGCCCGTAATTTGTTCATACATAATATTATTTGGTACATTTGTTGTATTGTTTGTTATTATTTTATTTGGAACAAATTTTATTTTCCATTTATCTGTATCTTTATTAAATGTACTATGTACTTGGTCGTCCATGCCATTTTGATTGGGAGTTATGATCCCAAATATTATTATTATTATTATGCTTGAATGCAACCGATTCAGAACGCTATGAATATCCACCGGATAGGATTGGATGTGTGTGTTTTCTGTACGATGCACAATATTATTGTATCCATTTATTTATTTTTTGTTTCATTTATTTTGTAAAAATCACTTATTTAGGCATTTTCGAATAAATCAAAGCGAATTGGTTTCTTTTTTTTTTTTGAGCGATATATTTTTTAAAAAAATTTCAAGTATTTTCTTTTATAAGACATAACTAAGAAATGGAAAAATCAAAATACTGAATTTCCAACAGCATATTTTTGTTTGTTTAAATTCATTTAATATCTACAATAAAAATGTGTTCAGTTTTTCTTTGGTTGCAGAACGAATATTGCAAAGACTACTAAGGAAAGAACGATGACAAAACAAAATATAACACTTTTCGATTACATGCTATTTTAGAATTGAAACCAAAAAGAAAGGGAAAAGGAATCGTTGAGAATTCATACATTGAGCGAGAGAGAAAGCGCATAGAGTCATAATATTTTAAAGCAAATTATATTTTATATTTTCATAAAATTATTTGGCACACTTTGACATCTAAAAAAAATCAGACGGCAATTAAAATCAATTTAAAAGGAAGACATTTGGGTTTTGATGAAAATTTAAAATTAATGATTTGAAAATAAATAGATATATCTGATGGGAGGAAATATTTTTTTTTTGTTTTTTCTTAAAATGTTTGCAAATGACTGTGTTAAAATTAAAATGTATATTATATATACGAGTTTTCTGCATTTTCGGCTGGGCTCCATTCTCTTTCGCTATACAAATCCGAAATAATTGGCAATTTTCTTATCGGCAAACAAATTTCTTCGTAGGAAGGAAAAGGAAGTGAAGAAATATGGAGAACAAAGTTTAGAACGACACTCTCGACCATAATATTTTTATTTTGCTCAGAAAATTAATTATTTTTTTATCGATAGTAGAAAAACGAGAAAATTGTTAATTTTTAAATATCCTACGTAATAAGTGAAAATTTTTTGTTTACTTTTTTTTTAATTTATCCATTTTTCATCTAAGATTTTTTTTTAGTTGCTGTTTCAATTTTTTTTTTAATGAGACTCATCTCAAAAACAGTTTGAAAACTTTTCAACAAATTTTATTCCCGTCCTGTTTATTTTTTTGGTTATAATTAAAAACGAATTGAATTTTCCACTCATCGCCGACGAAAAAAAAAATACGAAAAATGTATTTTTTTTCTACATTTTGATATTTATTCATTTATTTCTTTTTCTCTCATCATCTCTTTCCGATTTTTTTAAAAAAGAAGCCAAATGTAATTCTCAAATGAATACACTTACAAAGCGATACGAGTGATTCAGATATGCGATATTATGTAACACAATTCTGTATAATAAAATTTGTATTTGCACGATTATTTTGCTGATCAAACTGTAAATGTATGACGAAATTTATCGTCGAATTATGTATCGTAAAAATTCACTTGTCTGAATCACTTAGATGCGTGCACATCTTTTTCAAATGGCTCAATTCGTTTATGAATATATTTCATTTGTCCATATTTATTTTTTTAAAGAAGGAATTTCTAATTTCGATTTGGTTAAATTTTAATAATATAATTCTTCATTCTAAAATATCTAATTGTCTATGTTCAAAATAATTTTTTTCGGATAAATCGATAAATGGAGGAGAAAAAACGTAATTTATTTCGAGTATAAGTGTTTGCTTGTTTTCTTCTAATTTAAGTTAATTAGCAACAACCGTGTTCAAAATATAGATATTTGATTTGATAATAATTTAGAATTGGAGTGGACACAAACCAAAATAATGTATATCTTCTTCTCTTTCATACACAATTTCTCAATGAAGAATTCGAAGAATTTCATTGATTAAGATTTGGTATCATTCGCTGTATGAATCCATTATTTGGCACCGTCGATATACATAGATTGGAAATTGGAAAAGAACTTACAACAAATGTGAATGTGTGAATTCATCGTCATTGGCGTCCATATGTCTATAATTTGTTTTTGTTTATTTATGATGAAAAACGTTTTTGCATGGTGTGTATCTATGTGTATTTCATTTAAAATGTCTTCCAAAAGCTTCGTGTATGTGTTATGAAACAACGATCTCATCGTCTGTTGTCAATTAATTTAACTCTTTATTCCGTTCATTTATTTGCGTTTCATATCGATAACTAATTAACTACAACGACGATTTAAAGTAACATCGACCTCATTATTTCAGACAACAGTGGAACGGCTGGATGTCATCCATTCGTCAAGAAAGAAGCTTTGAATTCAATGTTGTGCACTTCTTCAGTATTTTGTGGTAAACTTTGATCAGAATAGATAGCAGAAATGAAATAGTCATACGGATAATTGACATTCTGATCGATTCGGCAAATGGTTTATCATTATAGCGTTATCAAAAGCGTTTTTCCCATGTTTATTTTTATTGTTGGCCGTAGTTTTCATTTATTTCGTCTGGTTTATTTTTATATTGTTTTATATGCTGTGTGAAGTCTTCATTTACTTTAGTACAATCTGAGAATCTCATTGCATATGTATATTTATATTTATCGTTCATTTGCTATTTATACGTTTAATCGATGGCAAATATTTCCATGCTATGTCTATTTATTTTTTTTTCTGTTTTCGATATTGCCCAGATGATTTTCAGTGATTATTAAATTTCAATTCGGATAATTATTTATTTATTATTAACATTTGGCCCGGATATGTATTCTATCCACGATATGAGCTAGAGAAAATGTTCCGGTTCTTAATACTGCTGTTGTTTCTGTTCAATTTATCTCTTTTTGTTAAACGACAAAATGTCGGAAAAAATCGATGCGGAAAAACGTAAAATGTTGATGCTTCATTAGTTAAAAACAAAAAGTAGTTTACCAAAATGAATTACGTTTGAAAATGAAAAAAAAAATATGTCAACATTTTAAATTTATAATCTGAATCTTGTTCACCGTTGTTTGTTCCGTTTATATATCTGCATTCTTTTGTTTTTGGTGTTGTGAGAAGAAAAGGGACGAGTGTAGGATCATCAGCGAATCAGTGTCCTTTATTTAAATGGAAGCTCGATGTGCAGGTTGATAAAGGGGTGGCAAATCGGGTGGTCCAAGATTATGTTGTAACAATGTGGTTTGCGTTCGTGACGGTATCACACTACCAAAATCCATGTCGTACATATATGCGCTATCTGTGATGATTGCGCCACCGCTCAGCAAATCCTGATGGTGCGGATGATTCAATAATAAACGTGAATCATTCATTGTCGATGATGTGCGATATTGATCGAGTTGCTGTGACGTTTGATCGTAGTTGTGAAATTCTTTCAATGGCAGTACCGATGTGGGTAGTAAATGTCGAATGTGGCTTGGAGAGCGTCTTACCTTAAATCTATGTTTACTAAAAATGAGTTTACGTTGATTGATCAGTGAGAAAAAAAAAACGATGACGATGATGATCGTAATGGCAGTGAATATTTTATAAGAATGTGTTATGTGATGAATGTGTGCGTGTATGGATGGATATAAGTGTTACATAGAAAAATGATCGATACTCACTTTTTCGATTTACTTGCCCTAAAACAGGCACAATGACATGAACATATTGATGTATTATCACCAGTAACAGACAGTGTTTCGTGACCAATATGACCACTCAATATTGAATCATTTGCTGTTATTACATCTCCTTCTAGCGTCACTCTACCTTGAAGTGCCTGTAAATTAAGACACACAAAAATTTACAAACCGAATGAATTCGGAATACTACTAATTTAGATGCCACACGCAAATGGTTTTTCAATTTTTCATACCTGCATTGCTTGAGCTTCGTCTCGTCGCTCGTCTTCCGTATTCATCGTGACAAATCTAAGTACTAATAAATTTAAAGATGCAGCCACAATGGCCAAACCAAATAATATAAATATCAATGCGAACATAACATATTCCGGTTTTTTATTTAACGCATTATCCTTTTGTAATGCCACCATATCACCAAAACCTGAAATAAAATGAAAATATGAACAAACGGCATTGAACAACCTTTGGCTTCTATAAATGACATGGAAAACTTACCAATTGTAGTTAATGTAATAAAACAGTAATAAACTGAATCAAAGTAGCTCCATCCTTCAAATTTTGAGAATGCAGCCGCGCCACCGGCTATTGTCAACGAACTTAATGTTGTAACCACACAAATTAAATCTAATTCCGATGCAACGGTACGTTCACAATTCAACGATGATTTAACGGATTTTATAACAAAACTGTTCAATTGATGACAAAAACAAAACAGAAAGACATCAACTATTTGCTTTCATTAGTTAAAAATTACGTTTTTTCTCTTTTTTTTTTTGTCACAATTTGGATAACTGAACCAAACACTGTGTTTAAATTATGATTTAAAAAAAATTGATGTAAATTAGTGAGTTTTAAAAACACGAACCTGCTCAGTCTATTAACTCTTTCTCCGATACTTTGAAACATCACTAGTCCCAATGGGATGCCAACGATAGCATAGCACATGGTGAAGAGTTTGCCACCAATGGTGCTTGGTGTAGAATGGCCATAGCCAATGGTTGTTAAAACGGTTGTCGCATAATAAAAGGCACCGGTAAATTTCCATTGTTGACCGGCTTTATGTGGCTCCGATTTTAATATTACAGTTTCCATGACTTTAAAATCTTCGGCGCTTATGTTATATTTTTTCATGATCATTGCTTCGATTGCTAAAACAAAACAAAAAATGGCGGTGAAAAAAATCAACTCGAGAATATGTGTTTTATCGAAAAGCAAAGTGAAAAATTGTGCTGCAACTTACTACTTAATGCAAGCCATCGTTTTTTCTCTGTTTCGGATTCAAGTGCATCAAATACGGCCGCCCCAACAAGTAGATATGTAAATGTGCACACGATTAATGAGATCGTACGAACATTTTGCTTCTTCATTCTTTATTTACGAATGGGTGGTGGCGACATGCTCAGGCCTCTGATGAAAAACCTCTGTCATAAGCCGATTTCCCTCTTTCAATTCAGCATCAAACCAACAACCATTGACAGCACGTGTATAAATTCACCAATCGGTGATTGAACTGACGTATCTGTCTCAATGCTTTTTCTTCAAATTTTCCGATATTATAAATATAATTCTTCTTTTTTTCTGCTGCGTCGACAGATGTGAACTAGATGGATTCTTTTTTGTTTTTTTCTTCTTCTCTCTCTCTCTCTCAATATTTATTCGAATTGGTGTTTTGGTTTCTGTATTTTCCAATTTGATTGATTGGCTTCATAGCAAGGTGGGGGCTCACATCTAATTCACTCCATACGTTTTGGTGCAAATGTATTATATTCACGTGTTTGTGTGTGGCTGTTCCTTTTTAAGAATATACGTTTCCTTGGCAGTACCGAGCCCCCACTTAAATATATTGCTTTCCGAAACAAAAAACACACACAAACAATCAACAAAATTGTTTGTTTTAAATTCTCTGAAAATTGTCTTGATAGTTGAAATAATTGGTTTTAATCTATCTCTATCTCTCGTTCATTATAATAAGTTTTAAGTTTTGTTAAGATTTGTGAAGTGTTTTCGTTTCAAAGTGTTGTTCCATTTTCATAAGATAGCATTTTCTTGCGTCGAATTTCGTTAATCTTAAACGTATCTGAAATGAGAAGAAATGATCCGAATTCAGTGGATTATTTATTTTAAGTAAATTACGTTGAATTTGATATTTAAAAGCTCTTGCTTCAATTGCAAGTAAAATACTTTATTCGATTGGGTTAGAATAAAAGTTCGGCTTATATTTTAGCTCATTCATTTAACGCGTTTTCAATATGGTGTATTATGTTAATCCCAAAAAAAAAAAAAACAAAATCAATTTACATCGAACACCATTGAAAAATTCGTTAAATTTAACGATGCACATAAATTTTATATTGAAATCGAAAGGATTATGAGTTCATGGTCTTTGAACGATTCTAATCGCTTTTGCACTTGAGACGAAGAAACAAAATCTATATATTTATAGAAAAAGTGAATGTATCACAAAAACTGCAGAACGATGCTGACGCAAAATGTGCATTTAAACAAAAATGTCAATGAAAGATATCATCACACACAGCAGCTAACATAAAACCCGAAAAATAACAGCATGAGCAGCAGCAGCAACAACAACAATAACAACAATTAAAAATAAAACACGTTATTGCAATTTACAAAGTGTCAATACAAATTAGTAAAAATTGACCAGAGGAAGAAGCAACGAGTTGAGCATGAAAGTCAAGTGTTTCATATACAGTTTGCCAGTTTTCTGTGGTAACACGAACGTATAATGAAATAAACACAAGCAATTCTAAGCCACAAAAATACACAACAGCACACACTTGACGTCGACAAACACTTCCTTTATTTTATGTGCTTGATATTTAAATGTTGGCTAGCTCTTAGTGGATGCTTCATTTTGGGAATGCTTGTGCTTGCTCCATCCATATCGAGCATGTGTGTGTGTGTCGTCGTCGTCGTTGTTGACGACGACGTCGAATGCTTGTGTGTTATTGTATTCGGCTGACGTGAATTTGGCCCTTGTGCTGTCCGCGTAAGTATAGATTTATCCAACCGAATGACGAAAGTGCGCTAACGTGTGTGATGATGCTGCTGCTGCTGTTGTTGGTAGATTTTTTTTTTTAGAAAATTGATGCTGTATTTAAATGATGATCTATAAATAGACATTCAACTTGAATGGATTGCAATTAGTGCAACTGATGAGTTAAATGTATGGATGAAGGGGCAAGCACAATTCGGTTATTTGTGATTCGGTACTGACATTTTTGCTATATTTGACTCAATCGCCTGAAGGGTAGAGAATGCAAAGAAGGGTAGAGAATGGATCGAAACAAACTTAATAATTCTATATGCTTCTGTCCCTTCTCAGAACATTAATTCATCTTGGTAGCTAGCAACCAATGCTGCGTATGAAATCGCATTGAAGTGACTCTTTTTATCGTTTTTATATCCTATTTTTCTCTCTCTTTCTCTCTTTTCAATATATACCAAGCATATCTTTTCCCATTTATACGCACCAAATGAGAACAGGAAATAATAAAATAGCAATTGAACTTTACTTCTTACTGCAATATTTTCTCGCACTGCCTTACTCACTGATTTTACTTTCAATTGTCACTTTGTTCACATTTGATTATCGCTACGTCGACCGAAGTGATTGCACGACAGTTGCTAATTCAATTCAAATTTACATGAAAGGCAATAAAATTGTATTTTTTCCTATATCTCTTTTAAACATTTTCCTGAAACCTTATCAATTTTCATTAACATCATGAATCGAGTGGTTTAATTGAATTTGGGGGAGTGAACCTCTTGCTGTCGACAGCTCGACATCATCAATTTGCAGGCCGAACAAAATATTATTTTCTTCACATCAAAGAGAAAAAATCGTTGATGTTTTTTTTCTCGTCATCGTCGTCTTCTTTTTCATGCTTTCTTTTATTCTTACACAACAGTAGTCTTCGGCACTTCAAAAAAAAAGTCCTACTACATGATATTAGGAAGGACAAAAAAGCATGTGTGTGTGTTTGCAGAGTACTAAGAAAGCTTATTTCTTCTTCTTTTTTGATTGAATTTTTGTTTGGATAAAATATTATTTGACCAGATTTTGTAGCATGCATAAAAACATCCCCGGAACGTTTGACGTTGGCAATGATTGATTTCGGTTGGCAAGTAGGAACTGAGGCGACGAAAAGAATAGTGTAAGCAAGAAATACACGTATATATATATGAGAGAGAGGGAGAGATAAAAAAAAAGAAACAACAGAATCTTCAAGTCACTATGAGTGGGTCATATATAGTATATATATTATAACACTTTGCACGAAAGACTTCAACTTCTAACTCACTCACTTTCCAATTGCGTAGCCTCCTTCTTACGATGGTTATCTTTCTCTTTTTCACTTCGAACAGCTTTCGGTTTTGAATCTAAAGCTTCTCACAAAACAACAATGATAACGCTCATTGTTCCATGCATCAGCGATTTGATTTTGTAATGTCTCCTTTTCTAATAAATCTTAATCGTAATTTTTGTAAATGAATTTTTTTGTTGTTGTTTTTTTTACCGCAATGGCATTCAATTTCAGAATCGAAGGCAATTTATTGATGTTTTATGTTTGCCAATTCCTTTGTTGATTGTGTGTCAATTATACGGCTTTTTCTTTGGTTTCTTAAGACCAATTCAAATCCTTATTACACAGACTCACTCTCTACCCGTGTGTTTTTCATGTATTTCACAATATTTCACTGTTTTTTAGTTCAGCCAATATTTTCAATTTTGTTTACAATAGAATTAAATCATTTGTGAGAATTTTCGAGTGTTTTTTTTTGTTTCTGTTCTGTGGAAGCAAGCAAATTTTGAAGATGTTAAGTTGAAACACTTTTTCGCACTGAATAAGCACACGACTCGATGTCGTTTTCTTTTTGTCCAAACAAATTTTCACTTCAGCCACAAATTTTTTCCTTCTTAATCGTTTCCACGTTTCATTCGTTGTCGTTTCGTTTTGAAAGCAACAAAATATTGTGTTCAAAGAAATAAAAGGAACAAAAACAAAAAAAAATGCTCGCCTATTTCTTTTTTTCTCTCGCTTCACGAGATTCACTTTTTTATTCTTTTGAATTTGAAATCGGATTTCGTTTTGTTAAAGAAAAACACACACAAAACACAGTTGCTGCTGCTGCTGATGCTATAGTGAAACATAGGGTGCGCGCGTACAACAGCAATGTATTTCGAGTTCGCAATGTGTAATATATATATTTATTTCAGCGAGAAATGGGCAAACCAAGAGAAAGTTGAGATGATATGCGATTATATGAATAACGAGTGAAAAATGGCACGGGAGCAAGAGAGAGCAAGAGCCGATGTGTGTATGTGTATATATTAAATACGAGCGAAAAACCGAGATGGAAGAAAAGGGAAAAAAAACACGCACAACCGAACAATCTGCTATAAACTGTATCAAAATGTGTCGTACGTTGCGTCGGACGTCATCATACGAAGACAAAAGTATTCGGGAAATGGAGACACACAAAAAGCGATTGCGTCCGTAACAAGAATGAGAATAATTACCAGCAGCCAGCAAGGATGCTGGCAGATTTTTGGTTGTACGTATGTGTGTGTGTGCGCGCTTGTGTGTGCATGCTACATATATACGGGGTGAGCACACAGCAAGTTGTATTGTCTAAAGAGAAGCGCGCAAGTATTAAACATGTGTGCCAACAGTGGCAACATCACCACCAGCAATATTTCATTGGCTTTTTCACGCGCAACCATATACCACACACTTCATCCCTATACATGATATGAAATAGTACGAAGAGAAAATCACATTTTCATACATCATCCATTTTTCATTGTACCAAAAATATTTTCGATTATTTCCATCCCGAAATAAAATTGACATTTTCATCATTCTCGTTCGCATTCCATTTCTTTTTTTTTTGGGGATGGAGCAACCACATCTTTTGGTGTTAAACAAAAAAAAAATGACCGCATAAAAAATGAGATTGACGTTCAACTACGCGTATAATTGCATCAGATCTAACGCCATGAATTGAAAGTGTCCACAAAATGAGAGGAGAGTAAAAAAAAACATGGAAAACGAAGACATTCCCTCAAGCATGTTGCGTTAGGGATAAAAAAACACTTAATTTTCGTGCGGTAGTGAAGAGAATGCGGATTTAGCGGAATGTATCATGTGCGAGTTTGCTCTTAACAGCGCTCAATCAATCGAACTTTCGATGTGGAAGAAAAAAAGCATACCATCTTATGCTTTTGTGGCCTATTTTTTCTTCCTCCCTTCGTATGCTGGTATTAACGACACATGCGCGCACACTGTCGGCCGAACATGTCACAAATTATTGTTCCAACAACTGTTCGGAGAGATAACAACGTATCACTTTGGCTAGTTCACAACAGAGGATGATTACATATGCTTTTTTTGTTTGTTTATTCAAAGATAAAGAAAATTGAAGCTGTCATCTGTGATTTATGATTAATCTCCATCTAAATCAATGTTTTCACATATTCATGTCATGATTCACTCCATCAATTGCGAGTAAATTTTAGATGTCCTTGCCAAAAAAAGACAAGAAAATTGGTCGCTCGGTTTATGCATTGCATTTGCTTTAAGGAAATTCAAACGTTCTGACATATTGAAGTAGTCACTTCATATTATAACATGCGCAATAGGACATTACGAATAATGACATTTCATTCCTTTAACTTCCATCAAACTGTCAAATAAATGTCCAATGTGTTCTGTGTATAAAAACTTTCGACGACAATAAAAACATTTTTATCTTACAAATAAAATTATTAATATTAGATTTTCTGCGAAAAGAAAACGATTCTCTTTTAAGGGAAAAAAATTGTTTATTTACGGGTAAAGTTTCCTCGACAAATAGATACCGATATAAGGCGGGGTTAACGACCATGGGGAACACAAATTCGAATCAGAAAAATCAGGATCATATTTCCGAAATGAATAGAATTAAAGTGAGTGCAATGCAAAATAATAACATATCAGATTTTATTATGGAGATTAAAAATTAAACCCGATTTTACAGATGGAGCGTTGGATTCAGATGCACTATCAAATAAAAGAACGCGAACGTGCCCTTGAGATATCGAAATCGCGAGAACTATTCTATTGGATTGGTGCATTTTACAATGTGAGCCTGATTGGATTGTTTTATAGGTGCTGAAAACGATTTGCCATTTTCTATCGATTACTGAAATCTGTAATTTCAACGCCTCTATTCACATTTTTTTTCTATTTTTAGATATAAAATCACGAAACGAACAACCAATCTAATGGCAATAGGTACATTTCCATTTTTCTATCGATTACTGATATATTCATTCACTTTTAACGCCTTGTTTTTACACTCTTTCCCCACCGGTTTCGTCGCCATCACCAAACAGTGCCTTTAACATTCGTACTTGGTTATTATGGAGATTTGGCTTATGGTTCGAAATTGCATCGGATTAGAGGTTTGTTGACTCTGCACATTGAACAAACGTATTCAATTTCACAGTTTCACATTTGCAAATGATTATGCATTGTGACTTTGATGAATTAATTTTGGAATTGAATTTGATGAAATATCTATATCTATATGTATATTTAGCTGAAGCTGATATGATAATGCAAAATGAATCAGAATTGTTGGAGTGGCCGTGTGGTTTACCAACTGTGTCAAGCATTGATCAAGCACGAGTTGACATCGAAATGGAAAAAAAATTGCATCCATTGTCACCATAAAAACACCATTCCGTACCAGCAAATGAACGTTAACTACATCAGCGAGACTTTTTATCTCGAACTGCAATGTGCAGCGTGTGTGAATAATTAAAATATTAGGGTTTCTTGACATCGCTAATCATTTTTTTTTATTGTTTAGAACTTGGGTGTTATTTGACATTTTTTTTTTTTTTCAAAATAACTTTTTCATCCATTTGACTCAAAATAAATGAAATTCTAAAAAACACTTGAATTTCAATTACGTTACGTTATCGGCATCATTTTTTGACGGGATGAATGAGTTCAGCAGCCGTACCAAAGTCGAATATTTTTTTTCAATTAAAATCCTACAAATGTAAAATACAGATAAAATAAACGATTGGAGTTTGAATTGTTTTTTTTTTTTTTTTTTCAAAAAATGATGCGTATTTTATTGTTGATAAACTAAGCATTTTCAGATAAGAGAATGTGTGACAATGAAATTGCGCTGATGATAAAACGAGTGGGTTTACCACCCATTTTTCCATGCCGATTTTCGTTGTTGCCGTTACTGTATTCCATTCCATTTACGTCAATTCAACAACGAGACGAATGTTTATCAAAGAGTCGTGTCATTATATTTAAATGCGTACAATGTTGCTTTTATCTTTGTGAAAAGTATATTAGATCGGTAAATGTATCTACATCTCTATTTTATTAATTGTTTCGTTGACACAGCAGTTTAGTTTTTTTTTATATATTCGAATTTTATTAAAATAGCCACAAAATCTTCTTGATACATCATTTGATTTTGCTCGCATTTTGTAGTCAAAAAGTTATCATTGACGAAAAAAATAATTAAAAATAGCGTCCAGACTAGGGTCGACGTTCCATAATCATAAACCTATCAAACGTCAAACGATTCGAGAGATTGTGTTGTATATCCATTATGGCATTGCAATACGTTGTTCATTCGTGGAATTTGGCAGTAGATTATGATTTGTTTCGTTGAAAAACGTCTTGTTTCGCTTTAATATGCATCTATTTAATGTGCTGTTTTTATTCGAAAGCATTCAAATGAAAATAAATGTCATTTGACCAGCAATAATTCGTAGTATTTTTAATTGTCAATTCACACAATTGATCTCACACCACTTGAATTTATTTCGCAAGTTTTTTTTATTAAATAATAAAAGATTTATAAATTCGAATACATCAAATAAGTTTGAACGGTTTGCACCGTTTTGAATATGCGGATATATCATTGAAATTTTTATTCGTAAAACACGGAACCAACTATTTTCATTACAAAATTGATACCAAAAGTTTTATGTCTTGAGTTTTAGTTTCGTCACTCGTTCTTTAGGCTCGATAGAGGTATTTTGTTTCATTAATTAAAAAAAAACCGTTAAAAAATCATAAAACGGACGGACGGTATGAGAATGTCTGTTTTGCGATAATCCGTCTGACATCCCACTGGGGTCATTTTCATCATTTTACAAAATTTTGATTCTGATCATAGCTCCTGACGGTCACGTTCAAAAAGGGGGTATTTTCCAAAATTTTCAAAATTGTAAATTCTATCAGAATCCCAGGCGTTTTTTCCATTTTTTTTTGCTCTTCACTTTTTTGACGAAAATCGCTAGCAAATCGAAAGAGTTTTTTTCTCAATTTGTAAAGGGGTTATTTCCAAATTCATTCTCCGAGGGAGTTAATCAGACCCTTCGAACCCCTGGTTAAATTCCAAATTTTCATATTTTTAAAATATTTGGTTTTCGAAATGAATATGATATAATTCGTTGAAAATGCTCTCTGTACATTCTTCATCCCCGTATGCTGAGTTCATATCGGTTTATCGCTTGGTTGGGTTAATTTCAAGTTCAATTAAATAAAAATGTGATTCTCAACAATATAATTATATAATTATGCAAATGTAATAAATATGTCATTATTTCGTCATTTCCAGGTCAGATTTGATTAAATAATATTCCTCTAAAACCATTTCAATTACATACAAAAAGTGTATCTTCTTTTTTTTTGTTTTAATTCAATTGAATATGATTGTGCAGCATTAAAAGCAACAAATTCGACGAAGAGTTCTCATTCTTGGAAATGAGAATTGGTGTGATGATTTAATATGAATAGCATAATAACAGTGAAAATGACACAATTCATCCAGTCGTTATAAAAATGCGTAAATACTCGATACACAATTTGTAAAATCGTTAGATGAAATTGTGTGTCATCCAATTGTTTGACACAAGACACACACTCAACCGGCTGATGCAATAAAATTTAAAAGTTATCGTTGTCATTTTTGTTGGTCGGTTGTCTTTCGTGTTTTCGTTACATGATCCATAACGATCTAATAAAATCGTACGTTAAAATGATCGAATCAAGTAAAATAAATGGCCTGACCAAACAAGACAAAGCTAAGAATAGTGATATATGTTGGCCGACGATAATAGACAGAACCTCGATTCGTATTATATGTATAATCAACATGTACTTGCACATATCGCATGTGCGATGATAGCCACGAAAGAGAGCAGGCGTTTAATGTTTTTTTTTGTCTCGTATTTTCATAGATAATTCATCCAAATGATACTTATTCACAAATCAGATGGTTTGCCGAGCCATTGTAATCGTATTAATATGCGAAAATATATCTTCATTATCAGTGTGTGTTCGTATGTCTGTTTGGTATGCGTTTGTGTATGGGTCTTGATTTTGAGCATATGAATCGAAATGTACAGACGATTGTGTCTAATCTAAGCTATGGACCATTGTTATTGTCGATGCTATTTATATTGTCTGATTCCAGCGAGAGAAAATGAAAAATGAATTAGGAACGACACAGTTCATTGTTCAATGTTTCGATCATTTTTTCTGTTCGAAATAAATTAAAAAAAAAAGTTTACGAATTCGTATCATGACTTTTTTTATGATTAGAAAAAAAAAAGCATTCAACAAATTTTTCAGAAGCAAGGAATCGATAAAAAGAATGTATCAAAACAAAAATTGCAAAAATAAGTCGATCTTTTTTTTTGTTCAATGATTGGGCCATATTCACGCAAGCATGCGATCATATGAGCTGAACCATGTACTTTTTCTGCTTGTAGATGTATGAAAAGGAGACGAGATAACAGGTTTCTATGAGTCATGTGCTCTCACAAGAAAAGCAACAACAAAAAAACGTACACTTCCTCAGACGCCAAGAAAGCCAAACTCTGAATGACTCATCCTCTGAGGTTTCGATAAAATTTTGAACGTATAAGTCCTCAATTATTTTAGTAGAAACAAACGCCGCACGTAAACAACGTGACACACAAGCAGGTTATGCTATACATGCAGACAGATCATTGATTTTGTATATATTTTTCTCTCTCTCTTTCTTTCTCTATTCTGTCACACACACACACATACATCGAACAAATTGCGACGTTGTCGATATCGAAATGAAGAGATTCTCTTTTTCTTCACTTCGACACAATAATAAAATAGAATTTATATGAATATTGTTACACGATACAGGCCAATCTCAAATTTATGTAAATTAATCCAAGTGCAACGGATTTAATAAATGTATACTATGCTCACCATTAACTAAATAATAAAGTGATGGAGAATAGAACATACAGAGATGAAAAAAAACCTCAAAACACCAACAAGAGAATGGAGAGAAAGGGAGGGAGACAAGTAATATACAGCAATAATAAATCTGTGTTGTGAGAATTTTCGTTGCACATCTTTTCATTGCGCGTAGAAAATACTCAGCTATAGGATAATATACTTTTTTTTCACTGTTGTTGTTCTGTCAGGCAGATTTCTGTGCATCGACAATTCCATATAAAATGTAAAAGGAAGTGGTACACGAGTTTCATATTTCTATCTTTTTCTCGTTTTGGAATGGAATTTATATGACCACAAAATGCGTCAATAACTTTTGTTTTTAATTTCGCCGAATAAATTCATTCCAGTTATTTTTGTACTTTATCAATCAGACATTGCTAATTTGCCGAACAGAACGCTCAGTCAGTTATATTTATGTATATAAACAATATCCAGCTTAACTCATCGGGTATATGCAAGAAATTAGCAATCTTTGCTTTATCAATGCGAATTTAACTAATGATCGTCACCGGAATAGTGTTTTTTTTATATTTATCGTCCAAACTATTCCCGGTATTTAACATACACTGAGTCTAATATTTTTGGTAGACAAAATTTAGCATGGCACACTCCACTCACACGCCATTCGTATATAAATCCTATGTCAATGGAGAGTTTCTCTGCTTACTTTGATTGTTATTTTGTCTATCAAAAAAATTAGATTCACTGTATATCCTGGGTAATGATAAGTAGACAAAATTTCTTCAAATTTTTTTAAACAGGAAATTTTGCGCTTACACTATCTAAATGATTTTCTACGAATATTAACGTAATATGTCTGTCGTATTGTTTAAATTTCATTCATCCGAATTAATCGACTACACAGAGAATTCTCTCACTCCAAATTTCATTTTATTTGTTCAAAGTCTAGAAATTTTCCAAAAATCTTATTGTGAACGTTTTAATTTTTGGAATCGCCGTTGCAACTATGTAAATTTTCATTCCTCCGCAAGTGTTTTGGATGTGGCTGGCTTTTTTTTTCTTCTCTGCTTTCTTCTTTAAATGTCTACTATCAATTGTTGGTCAGTTGTTCCGTGTTTCATTTTGATTGTATTGTGTTTGCGGCCAACCGTATTTGGTCGTATGGTTATTCTAATATTCGAACAATGATTTTAATGTCTATTCTTCAGTCTCCGTTTGACGTTTTTCTCGCTCCTTCTGGACCATGATTTATTCGAGATGATCTAGAGCTTAAATGAAAAAAAAACAGCAAGCGCTACAGTATGCATATATTCGATGGCTTGGTTTGTTGTTGTTGATCATTTAAGTTTTGAGAGTTGTAATCACTATTCGTGTATATACATGTTCGTTTGAAAAATGTGTTGTATTCGTTGTTGTTGTTGCGCGTTTTACGGGTATTTTATTTTATTTTTGTATGCATATGTATATTTTTAAGCTTGAGTTGCTCGCAAATCCGCTGATCTGAGCGCGTGTGCCACACAGTGATTTAGAGAGTGAGATGGATGGATATCGCGCGCGCACATATCTCTATCTATATATATATGTGTGTGTCTGTATATTGTGGACATTGGATTGTGCGCGCGTGCATACACATGAACTGAATTGGAAAAAAAATGAAGTAATGAGAAGCATTGCACTGATCACATATTCATTCAAATTCACCTATACAAACGGTGTTTGTTCTTATTTTGATAGTATGCGAGAGGTTCGGTGTTTCATGGTTTTTGTGTTTATATAGCACAGAGTGATCATAGATCGTCAACGTCGTCGCGCTTTGTTAATGTTAAAAACAAAATTATGCCTTCATTGATATTCCGTAAAACCAGTACTCAACCATATACAAACCTGCTGGATGAGCGTGAGCGCGCGCCTGCTTTACACACACTGATATATATACATCGATTGTATATTTCGTTGTTGTCGAACGGTGTAGCACAGCAAAGAACGAAAGAAGAGAAGAAAAAAAAAACAAATAAACAAATAAATAAATGTGCGATATACACACCGCAAATCATGATCGTTGCGCGAACGGCCAGTTTTTTTCTGTTCGTTCATAGTATGGTCGTACAGTGTAGTTGTAGCATCAACAGCAACAGCAGCAGCAGCACCACCAACATTAAGTCCAGTGCGAATTAAATCTCAAATATGTAGCAGTGTTACTGTTGTGCGCTGTTTTTTTTTTACTTCTCCATTTCGTCTTCTCTCATAACAACAGTGAAACACACATTTTTTTGATTTTCAATTTGCGCGTAAGAACTAGGTAATAATAATATTGAATAAAAAAATTGATTATACATTTTTTGATGCGATTTTTTCGTTGTCTCCACTATCGTCGTCACAATTTTGTGTGTGCTTGTGATTGAAAGTAAGATACAGCACATATGAAACGACAGAGAGAAAAAAAAACCACAACAACGAAATAAAAGAATAACACAACGTATCATAACTGCAACACATATAGTGGCGGCTCAATATTATCTGACAATAAATTCGATACATTAAAATCAAAACAACAACAACAACAAACGACGACGAACTTAACAGTTTATTCATTTTCGGTTGAGCAAAAATCATTTTAAATCTTTATTTAACAAATTGACGGATTTTTTATTGTGCTGTTAACTGAAATCGCAATGATATGCAAACAAAAAAGGTGTTTCTTTCGAAAATAATCGAGTGCACGTGTGGTTGTTCGTTTTCTTTTTATTATATTCCATGCAAATTTGACATAGAAAGAAAAAAAAAACAATGGACCTATTGAAATTGAGCAAATCCTAGAATATCCATAGCGTTAACAAATTAATGTTAAATGTGTGTAATAGGAATGTGCCTATAAATTAAGTGTGAATCAAAAGTGTCAGAAATAGAGAGAGAGAAAGAGCGACTGAATTTATTGTTGCTGTTTTTCAATCGTGTTCGTATCGTGGATGGATCTCTTGTGTCTTCTTTATTTGGAGATTTGAAAAAAAAGCGAATGAGAATCGATGCAATTCCATGCTGCACCGAATCGTGTTGAAAAACAGCGTAAAACGCAATAGTTTTTATTCGCTATCTCTTGTCTTAAAGTTAAAATACTTGTTTTTATTTTTTTAAGTTATTTTAAAATCCAAACAACATTAATTCTATATTTTGGAATGTGAACAGTGATAACACAGTTTGACAGAACAAGAGAGAGAGAGAAGAAAAATTCAAAAGAAAGAACAAATAAAATGCCTGAATGTATATGAACACAGTGAAATTGATGCAAATTCAGTATTTTTTCATGTATTATCGTCAGCTTTGACATGATAAAATGCTAAATAATAACATGGCGTTGACGCTATCCATATTTTTTTTACATTTTTCATGCAAAAACGGTTTGTTTTTTTTTTATCTAAACAAAATGTTTCAGTGAATATAGTGTTATTCAAATGAAAAATTGAAGTAAGAAGCAATATTCTGTTTTTTATTTTTTTTTCGTTCACTTATTACAATTATAATATCGCATCAGATTGGATTGGATCGCTGCTGGGTTTTTCTCGTAGTGTTGATTTCTTTTTATAGAGCTATTGTTGTTTGTGATATTGTTGCAGTTTGAAAAGTTGATGTTGCAATGATGTGTTCAACAGATGAAATTTCATTGTAGTTTTGGTGAATTCGGTGTTGTCAAGAATAAAAAGTGGAATAAACAGGCTTGGGCTGGATTTGGTTCAATCAAACTTATCAGAACGAATCAAGAAATAGAGGGAAAAAAAAGTAAATACACAAATCCACCGATCACAGTCTCTATTGTTGGTGAAATAGCATGCATTCTTAGTGTTATGTAACAAATAAGTGAGCCTTTTTTTCTGTTTTGCATTTCACACGGAGCTTTTTCCCAAGAAAAAAAGGCACGCAAACAAACATGAAATGAATCGATTTCAATTCGAGGTACAGAGATAGAGGGGGAGAAAATCCGACTTTTGTTGAGAAAAACTGTCAGTTTACAAATGCAATGCAGTCTAATGTTCAAAGCGTGTGTTTGCATTCCATTTGATGATGTTGACGATGTGAATCGCGCAATTTTGCGATCAGTTTCAAGTTGTGTGGTGAAATCTTTCAATTCACATTTTATGTGTACTCATCTTGGAATTTTGTTCTATTAGCTGTAAACGATAAACTAAATCGCTTAGAAAAATTCCAGGCAAACAGAAAAAGAAAGTTAGATGTCAACCATTGAGAATTGTAGTAATAGTTTTGTTGTTGTTGTTGCTGCTGCAAAATGCAAAAGAATTCGTCTTCTGAGCCATGGTTTTTCAGTCTCAATAGACACATATAAATATATGTCGCCATGTGCTTGTATTTCTCTCTTTCTCTTTCTCTCGCGCTTCGTTTTACCTCTTCTCATCTGTTGCCATCGATTTGCCTTTCATCGGTTTTTTTTTCTTGCAGCATTCGACCATTTAAGCTGCTAATATTACTCTTCAAATTGATTAATACTCTAACATGCATCGCTTATGTCGCAGCTTCATGCTGCTGCTGTTATTTCTGCAACCTTTGTTCAACTCTCTGATCACTCTAACCGGTCTTCACAATTAGTGATTTTCTAACGTGATTGCAAATGAACGATTATTGTGACCAAAACCCATACATATCATTGCCCTGACTCACACGCGTTCACCTAAGAATCGCATTTCCAACACTCATGCCGAGATATACACGCACACACACACAAACACTTTATTCTCTCTCACCTTTATGATCATTGATCAATTTTTTTCTGCATTAAATTATTCCATTCCAGAAGATGATGGATATTATTTTTAAACCATGGCAACAGAAAAAAAAGTGAATCGATCTATTTGATTTTGGAATAGCACATTCGCAGATGACTGTTTTTATTTGATTTTAGAAAAATAATTATGTGAATTAGACACATCGGTTAGATTAGACGTGTTCCAAAATTGGATTTGTTCATTTTATTGCGAATATATCCGAAGAACATAAATCCGTATTTATATTTGTTATTTTGGCTATGATTAGCATTGATTCTTACTTAGAAGATGAAGAAAAAGACTCTAATCAAAGTCATGATCGAGCATTTGGTAGGCCAATCAAAACAGACATTTTATTCACACAGCAACACATTATAAACCATACTTTGATTGATTTCACAATTTTAACAACACAGAACGTTTGATTTCATGTTTGACGGTGCAATTTTTTAATACTACTTAAGAGCTTCTTTAAATTTCAGAAAAACTGCGAAATATTCATTGTTGAATTTGAAAAGGTCGTCGAAATTTCAAATGTTTTAAAGATTCATTGAAATGTGAAAGAATATTGGACTCACATCGAATCAGAATAATACACAGAGAAAAATATGCAATGAAAACTGGATGAAATGCCATCTAAAATTTAGAACTAGTTGACAATCCATCTAAAATTGTATTTGTCCATCTAATTTTCATACAAAATATCGTGTTTGTTTATTCTCTTTTGTGCGGATTGGCAACTAGTTCCGAATTTTAGATGACATGTCATCCACTTTTCACTCTATATTTTTTTGTGTGTATGAATTTTATTTTCATTTATTTAACTCAATTTCTGTAGAAAACTTCATTAATCGTAATTATGCGAATTTTATCTTATCTATATTTAACAACAAATCTATATGAAAGAACACATCCTTTTTCGCCTTAATATGAAACGAAATAATATGCTGTTTCCATTCTAGAGTATATTTAGTACGAAAAATAAATGCAAAGATACTAGATATTTGAATCAAATTCGGGCGAAAAATGATTCATGTTCTGATTATATTTCTGAAAATCACCAGTAAATGCTCTTCGCATTTTAGTCAATAGCAAAATTAAACGTGATAAATGATAATTTATATTTGGCTGTGTATTTCTCCAAAAAAAAAAAAAAAAAAAAAAAAAACAATATTAAACTTGAAAATAAATGTTCAATTCGAAAATAGTGCCATTCTGAAAATGAATATAATATGCAAGAATATGGAACATATAATTAAGCAAATGGACAACTCATGCATTAAAATAACAATACATTTCGCATTCAATAGCCAAAAGAGCCTTGTATATTCTTTCATTTGAATTGAAAATCAAATCTTGCAAGTCAACCCTATAATTTTCCGAATACAATTTATAGAATAAAAATTCAAAATGAAATGACGTGCGCATCGAAAATTAACCGCATGACAATACAAAAAAAAAAAAAATTTGAGATAAAAACAATTTCGCGAAAATATTTAGAGTGCAAGTTAAAGGGAATTTGAGATTAACGATGACGTTATGGTTAATTATTTGGAAATCTTATCTTATTTTTTTTACCGCCTAAATGGACCGTTAAAATAGGATGGAGTTATACTTTTAAATTCAATTACAAACAATCAATCTTTTACTAATGAGTAATAATTAAAATGGTTAAACAATATGAAAATAATTAAAGGCAAGTGGACGAAACAAGTGTGGAGGCAGAAAGGAAAGGAGAGTGAGACCTGATGCAATTTAAATGGTATCACAGAGTAATTATTTAAATTCTCATAACAGAGTGCTATTTAAATAAATACGACCGTGATAAGAACGTTATGTGCTACAAATATGTATTAAATGAATAATTAAAATCACATAACGGCACATTGAAATACATCTTGTTGATATTGTAATGTCCATCATGTCAAATAAATACATCAACACCGAAATCAATGTTTGTGTATGTGTGTCCAGTGGACAGAAAATAGGCAAAACATGCGATTCTTGTAAAGATTTTAAATTTTGCGAATCGAACGAATTACACTGGACACAATGAATGAAAGAGTGTAATCACAAATTGAGAGTTAAATGAAACAAGTGATATTGTGCCATAGAGTTCAATAACATCACAATGAAATGTACAATAAAAATAGTCTATTTTTGCATGGTCAAATTTATTTATTAAAATATATTATTTAAAAAAAATCGTTCATCCTCCCATATTTACATTTTACAATTTTTACTGTGGCGATAAGCAACGTGAAGCGCCTAGTTATTGGCTAAATTTAATACTAATTCGTCAGAAAAAAATAGCAAAGATTGTCAAATACTAATAGATGCTTGACGACATCCAGCATGTTTGATTTTTCGTTTCATTTTATACTTTCATTTGCGCCCGCCAAAAGTCTATCGCTGATTGGATGTCCATTGCTGTGTTTGTTTTCTTCATTTGCCTGCTTGAATTGGGCCGAGACATGTCATTTTTGCTCGATAATGGACATATTAAATATTAATTACGACACTTTTATGCCACAATTTAGATCTTGATGTGATCATCATCTTTGTAACCGCCCCCCAAAAAACTGCATACAGCTATAGAAACCGTACGAACATGCCCAATCGAAGGCATCATTAAATATCAATTCTTTTTAATTGGCCGATCACAATTGATACAATCATACTAAAATAGCTATGCCCAATACTTTATTTGTCCGATGAACATTTCAGCACTTTTTTTTGCAGCTTCATAATTACTTCAGTAGCGTCGCACACAACGGTCCAATCACGTTGAAATGCTAATCAACATGAAATCGGTTTTGTGTTGAACCTTTATAATTCAATCAGAATCATTAATTATTAGACGCTCTCATCTTGTCAAGCGTAAAAAGAATATCGCACTATATATGATGATAATGAACCACGAAATTCACATACGTGTCAAAATTGTTTAACTCGATTTGCTATTCAAATACTAATTACATTTAAATAATCAAAAACAATCATTCAAATTATTCAGATCACAAGCATTTAAGAACAAAAATCTTATAGCAATAGTACTCCCCCGATTCGATTTTGTTCATCATTTATTTTACTCATTTCTCTTTTTCTCTTTCAGAATAACAACAATGTATAACAACAAATCGATTTAAATTAATATAAATAAAGTGAAAAAAAATGAATTGTAACATTCCGTGTGTGAATATATTATTAGTTATTATTTAAGTTG
Source organism: Contarinia nasturtii (assembly GCF_009176525.2). Lineage (NCBI taxonomy): Eukaryota > Metazoa > Arthropoda > Insecta > Diptera > Cecidomyiidae > Contarinia > Contarinia nasturtii. The sequence continues at coordinate 11,423,983 of NW_022197486.1, forward strand.
ATTCTAAGTGTTGTCCGGAAATTATTGGCTTTTGGATTAACTGTATCGAACAACAACTTATGGAACACAACAATAATAACAATAAAAACCACGATTTTCGCATGGATAAAGTAACCATGGATTTTCTTAACGATTCTGTATTTGCTCTATTCGGTAAGTAACATTTATTAATACCATTTTTTTTTTCGAAATTCGAATACAAATAAGACAAAAAAAAAACATTCTCATTTCATATATCAACATAAGTTTTTGATTCAACTGGACGAAAAAAGACGTTGAAAAAATGTAATGAGCTTTTTATTATGCATATTTGCGTATGTGAAAAATGATCATTTATTGCTTGTTCTAGACAATTTATTATTTTGAAAGTTGAAAACGAAAAAAATGTTTATTCATGCTTTCGCACAAAATGTTTGACACGCATTTTAAGTTTTGGGGTTGTTGTTTGATGCGCGAAAAGCGTGTATTGAAAGAGTTCATTCAAAATGAAAAGGTAGAGAGAGAGAGAGAGAAAGAGATAGAAATGAAAATGAAATAGATTGATAGTGAATTTACGGTCAATCAGCGTCAATGCTAGAGCGAAATTATTTTTCATGCCGATGAATGCTGGCATTTTACATTTCATTTGATTCTACTTCTTTTTTCTCGGTCGTCTTGTATGTTCATGATTTGGCTGAAAAGTTGGGGAAAATTATTGATCAAACATTGCCCTGAACACATTCAAGTAAATCCCATTTTAAAAACCACATATACACAGAGAGAGAGAGCCGTTATACTTTTGTTCAATGGCTGTGTCATTTATCTATATGAGATCTACATGTGTGTTTGTGTCACGTATGTGCAGTTGAGTATGTGTGTGTGCACCGTTTTATCCGGCATTTAATAATATATTTTAATTTTTGTATAAAGTAATTGCAATGAAACTATTTTTTTGTTGGTTTTGAATTCTGTCAGATATTTTTGTAGATAAATCGAATGCGTTGCGTTGAAAAATCGCATAAATTGTATCTCTTGTGGTGTGTTTGCAGCAGACAATATATTGAGCTGATTGATCAGCCCAGCTGACACGAATTGGGACATTTCGATTGTTTAGCAACAACAATGTGTCTCGCTGAGTTTCTCTTTGAATTCTATTTTTGTATTGTCAGACAGTTCGCAGTGTCGATCGGGCTATACCGCGAGATAATTTTATCTGAAGCTTTATTATTAGGCTGAATAGTTTTAAGACTTAAAGATAAGCCTTAACATTATAGCGATAGCTTGCTTATTTTATCTCGCGGTATATCCTGGTTCAGATTTCATTTTTTTAGAGAGTACATTTTATGCGAGTTCTCAATGCAAGGCATTTCATTTACATGCTAAAATATTGAGCTGGATCCAATTTATATGTATATATCTGACGACGTATGTTGGCTTTAAACCCTGATTATTTTCAATGTCTTGTGCAATTTATTGCAAGCGCATATTTTCGATAACAAATTTTTTTTTGCAAAACTAACGACGAATCATATATGACGGCCTAAGAAGAAAACAATAACATACAGAATATTCTG